>NW_027643628.1:0-72500 GCF_032717465.1 Coenobita brevimanus
CAACCTGTGATTGTCAGAGGCAGAGTAAGTACCACACCTCATTCTGTACATTCCACTCCAGTATCGATGATAGTTCTCTTTTACTCCTCTCTCTCTTTCTCTCTGTTACTGGTAGTAACATAAACATCTGGTGCTCATATTCTTGGAAGCCAGGATATGTTGGATTTACTTAAATGATGCAACCAGTAGAATAGTGCTTCAGTCATGAGGGCCCTACCTGTCCTTTATAAACACAGTATATGATAGGAGAGTGTCATCATAGTGAGAATGGTTAATGCCCACAACATAATTACTTCTTTTCTAATACATAATGATTATTTCAGGTTCTACATTCACAATCTGTTGGTGCTACAGCAACGCATTCATGGATTATTGCTACACATGATGGTGTGGCAGTAACAGCACACTGTGGCTGCAGAGCTGGTCAAGGTGAAGATTATTTTTGTTTGGATATTATTCATATCAAAACACAAACAATATTATTATGTGGTTTCTATAGTTATTAGACAGTAGTTCAGTATTTGTTTTTATATTCATGATTCTTATCTTACAGTAGTTGGCATTTCTGAACACAAGATCCAATTCTCCACAACAGTTACACATCCTTCCCCTCAACTATCACCTTTTTGGGTGCACCACCACCTGTCCCACCCCTCCATTCATTCAACAATATTTACAAATGCTTCTGTCCCCCACCACAACAACTTTAGTTTCCTGCCAATAACCCGAACCCATGAATCGACAGTACCCATTCTACCCCATTTCAGCCAAATACTCATCCTACTGCACTCTTCCACCTTTTCTAATCTTTTTTACCTTTATTACTACCCATTCTACCTATTCTCCCACCACTACAAGCAGCCAACACCCTGCCACAGGTCTAAAAAATAAAAAATGCTTTTTCAAGCTCACCATTCCCACAACACACACACAATCGTAACCCCAACATAACCTTCTCTTCATCTACCATTCTTTTCCTTTCCTGTCTGTTTGTCTATGTATCACAGCATAAAATAACCATCTCTCCATCTTGACTACTGAGATGTACAGGATATTAATGCTAGAGTATGATGCATTTAAGTGTGGATGTTTATGAGGTGGAGTCAGGATTCCAGGGGCTTGAATGGTGAGGGAGTGAGTGTGTGGCACATTCAACTGGATAGGCTTTATTTTCACATTCTATATAGTTATTTCTGGCTCTGCACTTTACCTCACACCATCCTAGGGTTGGAAAGTAGATCTGGATGATGATTGATGATGATGATGATGATGATGGTGATGATGATGAAGATGATAATGATGATTTATGCACTTCCCTCCTCCAGTGACTTTGTTATTTTGCAGAGGACTACAGCCAGCTAGCATCAGAAGTCCTCTGGATCACCAACAACACTCCTGAGTCGTTCTGGTAATGCATTGCACTCATCAACCTCCTGCCACACCAGAGGGTCCTTGTGGAGTACAGGTGGGTGTGGGTGAGTGGGCATTTTTATTTTTTATCTGTCTGTCTATAGTCAGATGCCATAATCCTGTACAGGTTGGCTGTTTGTCTTTGGGTTAGTGGTTTTACAGGGAGGGGCACTAACCCTCCACCAACCCACTTGTTGGCATGTAGGGAACATGTATGAATTGGTTATATAGTTACCACCCAGCATTATAAAAGCCAGGAAACCATTAGGCTTGTTTTTCAATATAAATCCGCCTGAAAAGGAAAGAATAAAAATAAAAAGTGACAAAATGGGAAAAATAGAAAGAGAAGAGGACAGACACAGAAAAAAATTAATGAAGGTGAAGGAAGAAGTAGGCAGCACTGCATCAAGTGAGTGGATGATGGTCACCACCACCTACGTTGTAACTTCTTGCTCTCTTGTTTTTCTTCTTTGCCTCAGCCCTTGTTTTATGGGGGAAATGAAGTTGGAATGATACTAGTAGGTGAGATAATGAGGAATATGTACATAGTCAGGGAGTGGTGGTGGTGGAGTCTGCTGTACTCAGATATACATTAGCCTTTAACCATAACTGTACACTTCACAAGAAAATTTAGAATGAAGTTATGCTGGGTTAATTGACTTTGTTGCTTTTGTAGTGAATATTTTTGTTTTACTACAGTATACAGTGGAAGAAAAAAAAAATCTTCATTAGTTTCTGAAGTATGACTCAAGCCTTATTTTATTGTTACCACCAGACAATTGTGTTTAGCTTGAGGGAAACCTGATGGAGTGGAAGAGTTAATAACAAATGGTTGCTGCTTAACACACATCATCTGCCTCAGTGTTGATTGTGTAGTCATTTACCATAGTCGTAAATTTGTTCAGGTCATAAGTTTGATATTACCATTGGACTTGCAGAGACACAGAGACATGGGAGTGAAGCTGCAGTATGTCCACTGTCGCCTGGTGAGCCTGGAGAGGGAGTGTGGCCTGGTGCATAACCCTCATCTCACCCCCACCCCCACCCTCCTCACAGACACCCCAGTGGCATTGCCTGTACAAGACTTGGCAGGTTAGCATTAGAAATAGATAACCTAGACTTACCTAACATATCCTATCCAGTCCAAACATTAGCTAACCTAATCTCACCTTTATAACCCTATCCCACTCTATGCTAACCTGTTGAATCTAATCTGGTCCATCCTACCCTAATTTAACTCAGAGCTTCCTAATCTGTTGTAACCCAGATCATGTATGTTTTAATATTATGTACTCTAATAACCTCATCTGACATATATGAATCTAACCTAAGCATTATCCTAACATTAATTCTTACAGAAAATGGGGTGGGAAGGATCCAGATGCAAGAAAATAGAGTAATGAAAGTAGAACTGTCAACAAAAACAAAGTAAATATGTTCTCTTACCCTAAAAGCTTTCCTGAGTTGCCTAACAGTACTTTAAATATTGCATGAACAGTTCCTCTGCTAGGGATAAAACCAAATTGTCTCTTATTAATGTTAAGTCTCCTTGCTCATGCAGGCCAAAATTTTCTCCTACAGCTACCTCGATTAAGAGCATCACCCTTCCCCTTATAAACATTCACAGTATCACTGCTACATCACCAGATGCTTTCAGCATTTCATCTGCCACACCATACACACCCACAGTTTTCCCTGTTACCATTTTACCAGTTGCATTAGTGCAGTGTTAAGATGTGTCATTGGTGAAATAGCATCAGATTCAGTTAGTTATTATGCCATGCTTCCTCTTAAATGCATGCCCATACCGAGGCTGGTTATGGTAGTGCTGATAATATGTTCTGTGGATTGGAAGCTATAGCAGGTATCCTATCTATCAACCTGTCTGTCTGCTCTCTGATGCCTAAATCCCATAAGGGATGGCTATAAACAAGGTACCCAAACCAGCTCATTACTTTTTGCAATTGCTGGAAACTGTAGGGAAGGACTAGCTGATGATGAATTTAACAGGTCATTTTTAAGTGCCCACTGCCATATCCCATTCTTGCAGGTTTGACAAGGTGTTGGTGGAGATGTACCAAGAACTGGAGCTGTGTGTCCTTGTCAGCTACCTAGCTTCATTCTGTGGTATGTCAGTTATGTGTTCATTTTGTGCATGCTGTTCATCTACAACAGTGTTTTCCCCATACTCTGCTTTCTCTTTCCTTGCTTTCTGAACAATCCCTCACCTCATCTTGCCTTAGGTCAGAAAAAGAGGTCAGGATTATAAATGATGATGATGAGGAGGATGAGGATGATAATGATAAGGAGCTGATGAGGAATATATGATGATGATGATGAACAAGTGCAGTCTGTAAGCACATACAGTGAGTTTTCCCCTCTCAAAACATCAGCAGCTGCAAGACCCCAAAGCAATTATTTTTCTCATAACTTTAGCAACACAAAAGGTCTCCTCAAGCTGAACATTTTCTGATAATGGAGGGAATACCATAGAAAGGACTATCATTTAGATCATCATATCAAAAGAATTTAAATTGTTGAAGTTACAGGTCTCTTTTAAACTCTGTAAAATGCAACAGTTAATCATTACACCCGGTCCTTCATGTATGCAAAAGGTGAACTCTGGAACTGTCTTCCTCCATCTGTATTTCCTACAGCCTATGGCCTCCTATCTCTCGAACACATTGTGCCTAGTTGTCTTGCAATGAATGGATCTCGAATTTTGGCTGTCTATCATATTTTTTCGTGGAGGAAACAATCTTGCAGGCTTATGGCTTTTGGTTCCTTCTTCCTTACATTAAAAAAAAAAAAGCGGCATCAGTAAGAATGTAATATAGGGAGTTTTCATGTATCAGAAGGTTTTAAAAGTGTTCCCAAAGCAGAATAAAATTGTATGGCAGAGCTAGTATGTAGTGTGGAAGGATCATCATATGAGGCCCCTAACAACATAGTGTACCGAACGCCTCATGTTGAAAACGGAGAAAAACGCAGTTAAAGTTGCGTAACTTTCAAAATACCATAACTTTGGAACTAGTGAATATTTTTTAGTGCTTTTTTTTTTTTTTGTATTTTAGCTTGAAGTTCATACTTTCATGTCATGCTAATCTTGGTAGAAGAGAAATTAGTAGCATTCTGAAAGGTACAACAATGGCTGAGTTTTTCTCTAGTGTGGTTATTGAGAGACAAAACGTGTTCTCAGTAAGCATTTGTAACAATCAAACCAACCAAAGATATCAATGGGAAATGTTTACAAAAGCAAAATAGATGTATATAATACTATTTTCAGAAATAAAAAAACATTATAAAAAAAAAAAATCTTTCATTTAGGCCCACATCTCTGGCCTCCTCGCTCTTTTTCTGTTATGAGAAGGACCAGCAGCTTTTTGCTCACTACTAGAGTCACTCATGTTCTCGAGACAATGAGAAAAAACACCAAAACAGCTCTGGAAACAGCCAGTTAATCCAGGCAGTGTTCTAGGCCGGCTGGTAAACAAAAAACTGCGTCACGTTGCGACAGATTCCCAGATCACAGTTGCCAATATCTTGCTGAGCTCTCTGCCAAGCCCAATTTCTGTATATTATGGCTAACTTACCCTTAAAATCATCCAATTTTATGCTGAAATATTCCATTATGTTAGAACAATGCTACAATAATTAATAATGCTATAAAAAAAAAAATGCATGACTGTGAGCATAAAGAAATGCTAGTATCTAGGAACACCAGACAGCATGTTGTTGTGAGGCACTTGGTACATGCTGTGACCAGCATGAAGGCTTGTTGACGCACTGAGGTGAAGCGGGCAGTGAGACCATGTTACAGAGAGGGAATTTGGACCCTAATTCTAGTTGCTTTCTGTACCTCATGGTTGCTTTCCAGATCAAAGAGGATTTGGGCTACATGTGGTATACTTAACTCAGTTTCGCTTGCAGTGGCGCTCGGTACACTATGTTATTAGGGGCCTCATATACAGTTGTAGAGTTGTTATGGGCTGGTAAAGTTATAAGGGCAGGCCAGAGATAAGACACTTAGGGTGAAACAGAAGACAGATGAGGTAGACAGTGGTATGGTGTAGGTTTGGTTAGTCGATGGTTGCAGACAAATCCACTTGACCAGTTCAGTGGAAGTTGGCAGGCCTTGAGTCCACCACTAAATGTATTTCCTACTGTCTTCCTCTGTCTGTATTTCCTACTGTCCTCCACTGTCTTCATTTCCTACTGTCTTCCTCTATATATCCTACTATATTCCTCTTTCTGCATTTCCTACTGTCTTCCTGTGTCTGTATTTCCTGTTGTCTTCCTCTGTGTTTTTCCTACTGTCTTCCTCTGTATATATTTCCTACTGTCTTCCTCTGTCTGTACTTCCTACTGTCTACCTCTGTCTATATTTTCTACTGTCTTCTCCTGTCTTTATTTCTAACTGTCATCCTCTGTCTTTATTTCCTATTGTCTTCCCCTGTATTTATTTCTAACTGTCTTCCTCAGTCTGTATCTCCTACTGTCTTCCTGTCTGTATTTTCTACTGTCTGTCCTTCAAATGTAGGGCCAGCAATAACCAAGCCACTAAGTTTACAAGGGCTGGCTGTTGATGATATTGTGTTTCCCATCCACAGTGGCACCAGCAACAGGGCCTTGAAGCAGCCGCCAGTCCAGTCCATGCCTCAGAATGTTGGCTAGGCCAGGCTGGTGCTGTTTGTGGCGGTGGGACATACAAACTGGCTGCTGGTGTGACTATCTTGGAAGTCATGCCACTCAGGGAGATATGATGAACACTGCCACTTCTCCCCTGTGCTCATTTTTTAAGGTTAGTCTTCAGTTAACCCTTGCCAGCAGTGTCCAACATCATTCTATCTACCTATCTATCTATAACCTGTAATCCAACAAAGGGTGGCTGCAGACAAAACCCCTCCAAGTTGCTCTGTAACCCACCATTTGATTGCCCTCCCCCCAACTCACTCCTCACACCCAGCATCAGTAAGGATGTAATAAGCTGGTTTTGGCACTCAGTTTAACTCCAGACTTCACTAAATATTTCCTGCACCATGGCCAGTTTTAGTATGGTGGTTAAGAGGTGGCATGGTTTAATTGAATATCCCCCTCCTTCACTGCCCAGGTCTCACTACCATACAGCATTACACTCCTAACACATGCTGCATACAAAGACCCCTTAGCACGTAGGGAGAGTCCTCTCAATGTCAGGAGAGGCAAGAGCCCCCTGATCTTCTTCCAACTACTTCTCACCCTAGCCAGAGAGCTAGCTCCAGCCCCACCTCCAGCACACAACATGTCTCCCAAATAACAAAAATCTTCCACACACTCAAGAGATTCACCAGCAAGTTCAATCCTTTCACATCTGACACTCTCCACCTGCTCTCTCCAGCATGCAAAATCAGCATTATCTCGCAGTCCACTTCTGATACCACTAAATCTCTCATGCACCCACCCATCACAAACACTGCACAAGACGGAACCACCTCCCATGCCCCTGCAGCAAACCGCACATGGCCACTCTCCCTCGTCTTTGACAGCACCGCCACCAACCTCAGACATCATCACTTTTGTTGTATCTGCACTCACCCTCAAGCCCCTGTGCCCCATACTATCTCTCCACATCCTAAACCTTTCCTTCGCCTCCCTTTCGCTCTCTGCAATCAACACCAAATCACCAGCATACAACAACTCCCACGGGAGTCCGTTTCTAAAGTCACGTGAAAGGGCCTCAAGTACCATGACAAACAACATGGGACTCAAAACTGACCCCCGATGCACACCAGCATCCACGGAAAACTCATCACTCAAATCTCCATTCACTCCCACCTGGGTGTGAGCTCCCACACACATAGCCACAACCACCCCAACCAGCCACTCCTCTAAGCCAAGCTTTCTCATTGCCCACCTCACCACCTCCCTAGGGACTCTGTCAAAGGCCCCTCCAAATCAACAAAAACAAAATAAAGATCCCTTCTCCCACTAATACACTTATCCTGAAGCTGTTGAACAATGAATACGGCATCCGTGGTCCCCCCACCTGCATCTCATCAATATTCACTCTTTCTCTAATCACGCCTTCTAAAACTCTCTCCATTACCTTCATTATCCGATCCAAAAGCTCCATACCTCCACAATTTCCCCCCTCCAGGGCACCACTCCTCCCCCTATACACACTTACAGTTACACTCTTCAGCCAATCATCTGGGACAACACACAAATAACCCCATTCATCAGGTCAGCGACCAACCCCACCCCCATATTGCCCGAGGCCCCCAACATTTCAGCAGTCAACCCAGACACACCTGCTGCCCTCCCCACCCTCACCCTGCCCACCGCCCCACTCACAGCAGCAGCACCAATCAAAGGCCAAGGGCCAGACACTGGATCTGCTGGCTCCAAACCCTCCCCATCCCAGTCAAACTCCCCACTTAACAACCAACCACAATGCTCCCTCCATGCATCTCCAACATCCCCACTGTTTACCACCAACCCTCCTTCATCATTCTTCACACACTGCTCACCTATAATATCCCGATTAACCCTCTTCACCTGACCTGCCACCCTAAATATCATATTTTTCCTTTCCCCATGATTTAGATTATCAAATAAAAGTCTCTGTGACTCAGACTTTGCCCTATATACCTCTCTTCTAGCCCTATGCTTGGCAGCCAAAAATTCCTCTTTGCTACCACCCATCTTCCATTCCTGGAAAAGCCTTTTCTCCTTAACTGCAGCTTCTACACCCTCATCTCACCACTAAGTTACTTTATGTCTTGGTGGTCCTCTTGTCCAGCCGCATGTTACATCAGTAACTCTCAAGAAATTGTTCTTGAGGGCTCTGTACTGTTCATTAACGCCTCTGTCTACAGTTCCCTGTTCAACCACCGCTCTCCTCATCTTGCTATAGAAGGCATCCCTTACTACTTGATTTTTCAGCTTCCATATTTTCCTCTAGGTACATAAGTCCTCTTTTTCATCATTCGTTCTTTAAGCACCATATCACAAATCAATAGTTTGTGCCGCTGCACACACTCCCCACTTCCCACAACTTTAACATCCCTCACCAACCTCCTATCGGCCCTCCTAACCAGAAAATAATCTATCTGACTGCTATTTCCCCCAGACTCATACGTAATTAACCTACTGTCTCTTTTCCTAAAATACGTGTTGCACACAATCATGTCCGCTGCCTCCCCAAACTCGAGCATCCTTTCCCCTTCTGCATTCCTTAGACCATATGCACATCCCCCATGCACTCCTTCATAACCTTGTGCTGCTTCACATACATGACCATTTAAGTCCCCTCCCAAAACCACTATCTCATCATCCCGCAACCTTATTTAATAAAGCCTTACCCAGGAAGGAATCAGGCAGCAGAGGATAGGACTTTTAATTACTGCCTTTCCCGTGCAAGGAGAACATCAGAAAATGCATTTGGAATTCTTTCAGCCAATTTCTAGGTGTTTAGAACTCCTAGCATCATATGGAATCTCATGGAGAGACAGGCTGACAAATGAGGAAGTGAAGGAATGTTGTGGTGTTGATGTGGATGTGATACGAAGCGTTAAGGTGGTTTGGCCATGTGGGGAGGATGGACAGTGAGAGACTGATGAGGAGAGTGTATGTGAGTGAGGTGGAGGGGGGGAGATGGAGGGGGACGCCAAGGATGAGATGGAGGGATGGAGTGGAGAGGTATAACAGAGAGGGGTGTGTGAGCTGGGAGCAGGGGAGTGAAATGGCAGGGGACAGGGCAACATGGAGGCGATTTGTTTGTGGCCACCTCTTACGGGATTAAGGTGTCTGGCAACAGACAGACAGACAGACAGATTTAAATGTTGGGAGTGAGCAGCCTAGCCTCGGGTACCTACACTCCTGTTGGGGCAAAGGAGGATTGGAGTGAACCAAGAAATAATTTCGTCATTACTGATTAATTAACTGATTACTGAGAATACTGTAGTGGTAATAGTAGTAGCAGTAGTAATAGTAGTAGTAATAATTGTGATGGTTGTAGTAGTAGTAATAGTAGTAGTAGCTGTTGTGATGGTTGTGGCTGTAGTCGTACAGAGAGACATTGATGTTTAATTTATACAGGCATGTTGGAGTCTTTATAAATGATGCAAACAGATCGGTGTTGATATTGTATGAGGTGTGACAAAAAAGAAATGGGATTTTGGCTGCCAATCACACAGTTCATCAGCCACACAGTAATGAAGTACATCACAGTGTTGCCCAACATCTCAGCACTGTATGAGAAAAGCAGCACTTCAATTAACCTATTATCTTTCTTTTCACAGGTGGTTTTGTAGCTCCTGTCAAGTGTCCTCTGTCACAGAATGAGCCTTGAGCAAAGGATTAACATCAAGTTCTTGACAAACATGGGAAAAACTCCAGCAGAAACCCTTGCCATCCTGAAGGATGTGTACGGACAGAAAACAGTGTATTATTTGTGTTAGTGCATTTATAATTGGTATACTTGAAATAAGAGCAATGCAGAAAAAGTTTTTCAGCTGAACACTGTATGGTACATTTATTTTCCCCCTCCCTCTTCCCCCCTCCACCTCACTCACATACACTCTCTTCGTCAGTCTTTCACCCTCCATCCTCTCCACATGGCCAAACCACCTCAGTGTGTTCTTCATAACGCTTCCTATCACATCTACATCAACACCACAACGCTCCTTTATATCCTCATTCGTCAGCCTGTCTCTCCATGTGACTCCACATGCTCCTCTTAAATTACTCATTTCCACTGCTCTCACTCTTGACTTGTGTCCTTCCAACAACGACCACGCTTCACTTCCGTACGTTAGAGTTGGTATCACAATACTGTCATGTAGTAACTTTTTCACTTCCATGCTCACTTCCCTGTTTCTTATCACTGCTTTCAAAGAACCAACAACCTTTCTTCCCTGCTGTACCCTTTCAAGCACTTCATCCTCCAAACCTCCATCCTTACTCATCACACTACCCAAGTACTTAAACGTACTCACATTTTCCAGTTCCTCACCATCCAACCTTGCTGTACATTCACTGACTTCACCTCTCTCAAAGACCATCACTTTACTCTTCCCTACATTCACCTTTAGATATAGTTATGCCCCTATGTATTCCTGCAGAACAGCTGTAGAAAAAAATCTGGGAGAGCTTCATCTTGTAATAATAGAAATAATATTTTTCCCTATTATTGAACATACCCGTAATAATAGAAATAATATTTTTCCCTATTATTGAACATACCTGTAATATGATTATGAAGGTAGGGTAGGCATAATGGATATGAAAAGTTGTGGGAGTATGTTATATTCACTTTATAAATCAAAGGTTGTGGAAGTGTGTTATTTGCACTTTATAAAGCATCATCCATCTCTGTCTGTCAGTTGCCAGATGCCTTAATCCCGTAAAGGGTGGCCACAAACAAATCGCCTCCAAGTCGCCCTGTATCCCCGCCATTTCACTGCCCTGCTCCCAACTCACACTCCCTTCTCACACCCACAAAAAAGTGGGTTTACTAGGTGCTCTCCTGATGCAGTACAGCCTATGAATTGCTATGCAACTTTAATTTTAACTTATCCTAAAACTACCATCTCTCCATCTTGATTGCTGAGTTGTGCCGAAAGATTAGCACTAGAATATGGTGCTAGTTATGAAGAAGTATCATGGAAAGGATGCAGAGCTGCTGTACTGTATTGTCTTTTTCTTTCTTATGATATATGAAATAGGCTTCAAAAGGATGGAAACCTGGGCCAAGTTAAAGTAAAGACGGTATACTGTAGCTAGTCATGTTATTTCAAGATTTTGTCGGTACTGCATTCTTTAACATGCAGTAGAAGTGGTGCATTTAAGAAACAAAAAATCTGCAGTTACCGGTACTATTAATATTATTATTACCATTATTATTAGTACCAGTATTACTGTTATTATTATTATCATTATTATTATTATTATACTATACATGGATGCCTACCACTGCAAGGGACAATAGTTAGGTGGAAGGGAACCGTGACCCACGTAAATATCGCCAGAGTCCGCAACCTCCCCAAGACTGCACTGACTTATCTTCCAGATATAGTCGAGAAGCCTCTGAGGTGCTACCTGGGTCAGAAGCTCCCAGCATGTCCAGTCACTAAAACCCCAAGTACCGAGGTAGAGCGATGCCAGCTTCTCCACTCAGTCTTGGGCTCAGACACTTGTACTCTTGATAACTGGAATGAGTACACGTTTGAGGTTCGTATCTCTATGACTCCATCATATTGGAGGTTCGGGATTGGGATGATGCAGGGTTTTGATGTGACTCTCCTAGCCGATGACACCTTCCATGATTTCCTTTTCAGACTTAGTGTTGGGGATCAAGTGGAGTTCCTAGCATCACTATCGGAAGACGTAGGGACAAAAACACCTGGACTTGAGCTCTCGGCTGTGAGATGCATTAACTGCAAGGCCAAGTTAGGGTTTGTCCAAAAGCAGGATCCACCAGCCAGCACAAACCTACATACCGCTCCAATCTTCGTCTTCAACTTTCTCATGGGACCAACACTAACAATATGACACGCTTGAGTGAGTTATGCCAAGAAAAAACTTAAGGACTACTGTAATCTGAAATTCTAAGTGTATGAGTCTTGTGTGTAATTTTAAGTACTAATATAATTTCTGGAAAATAATGCTTTACTACAATTCTTTCTATATGATAGTTAATGTAGTGACACAGTTTATTAAAGTAGAGGGTAATTATTTTGAGATGGATAGCATGGAAGTTATACGTGCAGCAAGAGCAACGTGCCTGTTTTTAATGCTGGTGCTCTAACCTCTTAGCCATAAGGTTTGTCTGCTGGCTGATTAAGTATACTTTAGTTATGACTGTACTGTTGTGGACATTAGTAATGATTCACTTCTGACAATAAATAACAAGATGGTGAGCAGTGACATATAACTGATAAGCCTAGCAGTATTACTGTCCACAGTAATGCACCCTACATAAACATTTTAAAGGTATACCTGTACTTGAGCTGTGGCAGTCCTTTAGTTGCAAATTGTAAAAGATACTGTAGTTACTATTAATTGTTCCTGTCTGTAATCATTCAAACCTATGGTATTTGGCTTTTTATAATACACATCATGAAAGTTTTATGCAGCTTTTATGAATAGTTGAGATTGTTCTCTCTTAACAAATCAGAACTAGTACTGTATATGCATCGTATATCTTTTACATGTTTTTGTGTGTTCATATAAAAAGTTCAGCAGAGGTGTATGCATTCTCTGACTGATCTTAAGTATACATGCAACTTTGGAGTCAAACTCTTTGCAGCCAAGTTCCATGTTGTAAACTGTTTTAGATGTGGATTTTCTATGAATAACATTGTTACTAATAGGAATGCATTGAGGCAATATGGATGTATGGCATGCATGTAGAATGAAAAGTTGACAGAAAGTGTGTCCGAGGGGCAAGACTTATGAGAGTGAGGAATGACTGAGACTGATACTGAAATAGTAAGTGTTAAGTTCATTTAAATTGTCAGATAATAGATTAAGTGCAGTTTATATGATTTAATCTTGCCTACCACCTTCAAATAATGGAGAATGAGTTAACATGATCATAATACAATGTCCCCATAAGGTGAATCATGTCATGTAAGGACAAGGTGTCATCATGGGAAAGGATTCACTAAAAGAGAGATTGTCATCATACGAAAGGGTTAACTAAAGAGTCATTCCCCTAAAGTTTAAAATTATGGCTGTAGCAAAAATTGAATTAAAGACACTCTTCCTGAAGGATTTGTGACTACAGCATATGTACCTCTATTGTAAATTGAGTGGCAGACTTTGGAATCTCACTTTACCGATTTATATTTTGCTTATATGTTTACAACTGCCTTGTTTACAATTGATAAGTTGCAACTGAGATATATTTTTGCACCGCTTTAATTTCTGTGTAGAGGAACCATGTTTTCCTTTAGTTTGGAAATTTTCCTTCATTGATATTAATACTGGCTGTGAGTGGAGCTTAATGGGAAATCTTAGTACAGATAACCTACTTAGAATGTTATTTTTATCCAGTTGGGTAAGTTATGTTCAATGTAGAACTTCTGGTCTTAACCATCCCATTCATTACTGGGAAATAGGGTTAGAACAGTGATTGTTTTGATTACTATTATTGTATTTATTTTGGAGTGCTAGCTGCATGAATGAATTCTGTATGTATATAATGAACATGGTACAACTTTTGTACGTACAGTCATGTGTCAGTTGGGTAGTTCTTATTAGTTGACTTTAAGTTTAGAGGATTTTTTGGCAAAGTTAGACATTTGGTGGTGTAATGACTTAAAATGGCACTGTGGTCATGTGTCATAAATCCGTAATAGGTGGCTGAAGGTTTTACAATTATGTGCAGTCACTGGTATATGAGAGAGGGGGTGTGTGAGTTGGGAGCGGTGCAGTGAAATGGCGGGGGACAGGACGATGTGGAGGCGATTTGTTTGTGGCCACCCCATAAGGGATTAAGACGTCTGGCAATAGATAGATAGACCAGGGGCATGTACGGCTCACCATTCAAATCTGTAAAAATTAGACACTGTTTTTATGACTGTGTTGTCATCAGGGGCATGTGCAGGTCATCTCTGAAATCCGTAAGAGGTGACTGAAGGTTTTATGATTGTATGCTGCCACTAGGGATCATCCACTCACTTGATGTAGTGCTGCCTACTTCTTCCTTAGCCTTTATCATTCTTTTTCTGTGCCTGTCGTCCTCTCTTCCTATTTCTCCCATCTCTCTTGTCACTTATTGCTTTTCTTTCCTTTACAGGTGGCTTTACATTGAGTGACAAGCCAAATGGTTTCCTGTAAGCCAAGAAACCATTTACAACGCTGGGTGGTAACCATATTACCAACTCATACGTGCTCCCTACGTGTCAGCAAGTGGGTTGGTGGAGGGTTAGTGCCCCTCCCTGTAAAACAAATAACTCAAAGTCAAATGGCCACCCCTTACGGGATTATGGCATCTGGCAATAGATAGATAGATTTTTGTTACAGTATTATTATAATTATTACTATATTATAACATTACACAAACCAGGGTAAACAGCACCAAACCTGGCTGTGAAAGCAAAAGGTGGAATGATGCAGGAGACAGCAGCTTCAGCCTGCACTCCACCTGGTTTGCACCCAGATGACCCATGGGCCACAGCAGCAATATTATTCTTATTGTTGTATAGTCCCATGGCTCATTTGAACACGAGCTTGGTGAACTGAAGGCTCAAGTTGCCCTTCACCTGCTACTCACCATGCTCCTTTGAGGGGAGAGGGAGTTGAAGAACATTTGTATAATCAGTTATATTGGCTGCACCACTGGAAAATGTCTGTCTGTGTATCTGTCTTTAGCCAGACACCATAATCCTGTATTGGGTGACCACAAACAAATCACGTCCATGTCTCCCTGTCCTCTGCCATTTGGCTGCCCTCCCTCCAACACATCCCCCTCTCTCATATAAAGTACCGGTATCTCTCCACTCCATGCCTTTATCTCAGTTATGTTCTCTCCCTCTCTGCCTCTACCATCTACCAATATTTTATTATTCAACAGGTACAGTAATGTTGTCTCCGGACGTCCCTGAATTCATACCAAGGAGCCAGCAGGTGACACAGGTGACAAAGAGAGAGGGCAACACTTCTGAACCTTTTGGACAAAGAGATGCACAGCAGAAGGACATTACCACTTCTGAAGCCACAGGATGGCGAGTCAAACATAAGGAGAACACTACCACTGGGGCAGTACTTCATGGACTTGCTTCTCCATCGCAGTATCCCCTAAGTGATCAGTCTGGTTTAAGAAAAGATGAACCTGAGTATATGAGTGACAGACCTAAGTTTTCCGTAAATGATCAATCAGGTGTTAGGAGAGATGATTGCAAATATGATAAGAGTGACAGATTCAAGTTTACAAGTGATCAGTCAAGTTTTAAGAAAGATGATCATAAATGTGTTAAGAGTGACAGCCACAGGTTTACTCAGGAGGATCAGCAGCCAGAGAATGCTACTGCTGCTGTGTCCAAATATAACTTAAATTCTCAGTCAAGTGTAAAGAAAGACTATAGTAAACATGGTCACAGACACAGATTTACTGAACGTGGATCAGTGTCACCTCAAAATGATACAACTGCTTGGAGACTCAGAGCTTCAGATTCCAGTAATTGGAGTGTTAAAGAGGAGGCCCAGGGTACCAGTATATCCACAAATTTAGCAGCTCATGACCACCCTCTTGATTCAAAATCCCTGACAAGTCATAAGGCAGAGGGAGAGGAAGCAGAGAAATATCAGTCAAAACAAGATACACCAAGAAAAGACAGGAACAAGGCTAAGAAATATAACTTTGCCACAAGTGAGGTGTATTTTTCCAGCAGCCCATCAATAAATGCATCAAGGGATGAAACAGTCACGTATAAGAAAATCCTTCAACGCAGTCACAATGATGGAGCTACACAGAAAGCAAAAACTTCGCCTTTCAGCATCTCACAGCTTGAACAGTGGCCCTGGCTTGGTGGCTCACAAACTTGGACTCCTGCACGGGGTGAAAAGAAAGAGTCAGAAATGGGGCAGGCACAAAATGTCTGGTCAAATAACAGCAGTGACATACCACAAAAAGAAGGAAGTAAGGTCTGGATGATGATGATGATTATGATTTAAGCATAGCCTTCATTAACTCCATTACTCTCTGGGGACTCTCTTAATATGATTAAGCCTACCATTGTCTGGCAGAAATTTGAATAAGTTAAACAGTACATTACAAAATTCATGAGGTTAATCAGTTAATTCCAGTGATGTATTTGCATTTTGTGTTTTTGCATTTTAAGACCATTTTATTTAACAAAGGAGAAACTTTTCAAACTGGAGTTAGATATATATAGCCTTTGTGAATCCTGTATTTACCAGACATCATCCCAGAGTTGAATAAAATAGTCTGGAAGTACCAAGAATGAATACAGTAAATTTGTAAATATGATCACTGCATCAGAGGGTTTTAGTAGTATCTGTAGTAGTAGTAGTAGTAATAGTAGTAGTAGTGGCTTCTGTAGCCCCAGGGTAATCTGGAAAGTGAACTCAGAGGTCAGCAGGCAGAAGTTACTCTTCTTCTGCAGTCAACTAACCTCACGTAGAGGAACAAGGAAGGACGTAAGGGACATTGGTATAATCAAGCAGTGGAGCTGCATGGTTTTATCAGTGCCATCACATGAAGGCACTACCAGCACCATCAAAGGGATGATGGAGAATGATGCCTTTATGTGGTGGATGACACTGATAGGATTGGGTATTGGAACTACCTGGTTATACAGATGTCCCTCACCTCCCTTTCTTTCCCCTGAAGAAAGGATGGTGGGCTGCAGGATAGGGGCAACTCCAGCCTGCTGTTCACTGGGTTCACATTCAGATGAACCTACTGTAGGGCTGCAAAGCTACTACTGTACTACCATTAAAGGAGTTCATGTGCTGGAATATGTATTTACCTGCAATAAAAAATGAATTGCACTATGCCACACTTATTTTTTCTCTCAATTTCAGGTGAGACGAGGGAAAATTAGAGCCAACAAGAAGAAAAATTTATCAAAACTGAAGAAAGCAGCTAAAAGACTGCAGGATGATAGAATAGCAGCATTTAAAATTATATTTAATGGTAGGTAAATTTACATGGTGTGTTTTTACATTCAGTGTTTTGATAGATTGCATTAATAATAATAATAATAATAATAATAATAATAATAATAATTAGTGGTAGGTGGTGGCGACCATCATCCACTCACTTGGTGTAGTGCTGCCTACTTCTTCCTTAGCCTTTATCATTCTTTTTCTGTGCCTGCCCTCTTCTCTTCCTATTTCTCCCATCTTTCCTGTCACGTCTTATTGCTTTTCTTTCCTTTACAGTTGGCTTTACATTGAGTGACAAGCCAAATGGTTTCCTGTAAGCCAAGAACCATTTACTATGCTGGGTGGTAACCATATAACCAAACCATATGTGCTCCCAATGTGTCAGCAAGTGGGTTGGTGAAGGGTTAGTGCCCCTCCCTGTAAAACAAATAACTCAAAGTCAAATGGCCACCCCTTACGGGATTGTGGCGTCTGGCAATAGATAGATGAATAGATAGATAATAATCATCATCATCATCATCCAGACCAGCAAGTTCAATCCTTTCACGCCTGACAATCTCCATCTGCTCTCCCTGACACGCCGTACACATAAAATCAGCATTATCTCGCAGTCTACCTCTGATACCACTACATCTCTTGTGCACCCATTTATCACAAACACCGCACAAGATGGAATTACTTCCCACACCCTTGTGGCAAACTGTAAATGGCCACCCTCCCTCGTCTTTGACAGTACCGCCACCAACCCTAGATATCATCACTTTTGTTTTATCTGCATTTACCCTTAAACCCTTTTGCCCCATACCATCTCTCCACTTCCTAAACCATTCCTCCGCCTCCCTTTCGTTCTCTGCAATCAACACCAAATCATCAGCATACAACATCTGGGAGTCCGTTTCTAAAGTCACATGAGAGGGCTTCAAATACCATGGTAAACAACATGGGACTCAAAACTGACCCCTGATGCACACCAACATTGACGGAAAACTCATCACTGAAATCTCCATTCACTCTTACCTGGGTGCGAGCACCCACATACATAGCCATAACCACCCTAACCAGCCACTCCTCCAAGCCAAGCTTTCTCATTGCCCACTTCACCACCTCTCTAGGGACTCTGTCAAAGACCTTTTCCAGATCAACAAAAACAAAATACAGACCCCTTATCCTACCAATATATTTTTCCTGAAGCTGTCGGACAATGAATATGGCATCAGTGGTCTCCCTACCTGACATAAACCCAAACTGCATCTCATCAATATTCATTCTTTCTCTAATCATACCTTCTAAAACTCTCTCCATTAGCTTCATTATCTGATCTAAAAGCATTATACACTCAACCCCCCTGCTATCACGCGTTCAGCTATCACACTTATCTGCTATCACGCACACATCAAATGCACAACCATACATGCTATCACGCACCCTAAGACCGCTATCACACGTCGAGTTTGAAGACAGGCTAAGTGAAACTTATTCACACGGCACTTCATACGAGGTTTGCAGAGGATACGATGGTTAATTGGAACGGTAACTTGGTAAAATTCCCAATTATAGCACGGGCATTTGGAATGCATCTGAACGGATTCCTGCCGAGGACACGACGGGCAAAACAGTGACCAAAACCCATTCGGCTCGAAAGAATATATCGTACTACAGCATTGAAATTTAGCCTAATGCTGAATACTTATTGTATTTTAGAATAAATATCAATCGTTTTGAAACCCTTATAAAGAGTTAATATTTCTTATGCCGAAAAAACTGTGATGTCGATAAAGTAATCACGCGTTTACAACTGAGACGGGGCTCTGACGACAGTGTGAGGAACGTGTGTGATAGCGTCCAAGTTTTGTTCCACCTAAATGTTCCTCAGCCATTCCTGATATAAGGTACCATGTGATACCCCCTTTAGCTGTGGACACTAAAGAAATGGAGACAGCCAAAGAGATCTGGCGGCAACTAAGCCACTCCCAAGCCTCGGAACCCATCAAACCACCCAAGCCGTAATCCTTATAAAAGTTTGATGGCCTTTTATGTTGTTTATTTATTCATTATACTGTTATTATTAATGTAATAATGCTTTATTTCATGTTAGAGGATAGATTGGCAGGAAATCGTAGGCATAAAGTGGTTAAAAGTTAGAAAAATGGGCCACCAAAAACCAATTAGAAATTTTCCCATTGATTGTTCAGTTCAGCTATCACGCATTCAGCTATCACGCGCGTTTCCTGTGACCAATTAGGCGCGATAGCAGGGGGTTGAGTGTACCTCTTTAATTTCCTCTTTCCAGGGCATCACCCTTCCCTTTATACACATTTACAATTATACTCCAGCCAATCATATGGGACAACACACTCACAAATAATCATATTTATCAGGTCAGTGACTAACCTCACCCCTATATCTCCTAAGGGCTTCGACATTTCGGCAGTCAACCCAGACACACTTGCTGCCTTCCCCACCATCATCCTGCTATTGCCTCACTCACAGTAGCAGTATCAATCAAAGGCCAAGGGCCAGACACTGGATCTGCTGGCTCCAAACCTTCTCTGTCCCAGTCAAACTCCCCATTCAAGAACCGGCTATAATGCTCTCTCCATGCATCTTTAATATCCTCACTGTTCACCACTACCCCTCCTGCATCATTCTTCACACACTGCTCACCTATAATATCCCGATTATCCCTCTCCATCTGATTTGCCACCTTAAATTTCATATTTTTCCTTTCCCCATGATTTAGGTTATCAAGTAAAGTCTCTGTGACTGACTTCACCCTGTATACCTCTCTTCTAGCCCTACGCTTGGCAGTCAAGTATTCCTCCTTGCTACCACCCTTCTTCCATTCCAGGAAAAACCTTCTTTTCTCCTTAACTGCAGCTTCTACACCCTCATCCCACCACCAGGTTACTTTATATTTTGATGGTCCTCTTGTCCAACTGCATGTTACCTTAGTAACTGTCAAAGAGATTGTTCTTGAGGGCTCTGTACTGTTCATTAATGCCTCTGTCTACAGCTCCCTGTTCAGCCACCACTCTCCTCATCTCTCTGTAGAAGGCATCTCTTACTACTGTACTTGGTTTTTCAGCTTCCATATTTTCGACATATTTGTCGAAAAAGATGCCGAAATATTAAGATCATATAAGCAAACAATTGCACAATGGAAGATCGTATAGTGGGGTTTAGGTGCACTGATGTATTGAATATTGGTTAGGTAGTATGTTGTTACTGGTAATAAGGTAGAAGGGAGTGTGCTTAGTTGGTGTGGTCATATGCTATACAGGTATTTGCCACTCGGTGTCCACAGTACGTTCCGAAAAATAGGATGTTAAGTGATCTGGACATTAAGCGACTACCATAGCTTATGCACTGAATACTGTACTGTATATTGTACTATATATACAGGTATGTGATATATACTGTACTGTATATTACTTGTAAAGTCTATCTATCTATCTATCTATTGCCTGACGCCTCAATCCCGTTTGGGGTGGCCACAAACAAATCGCCTCCAAGTCGCCCTGTCCCCCGCCATTTCACTGCCCTGCTCCCAACTCACACCCCCCTCTCTCATATACCTCTCCACCCCATCCCTCCATCTCATCCTCGGTCTCCCCCTCCCTCTTCCACCCTCCACCTCACTCACATACACTCTCTTTGTCAGTCTTTCACCCTCCATCCTCTCCACATGGCCAAACCACCTCAGTGTGTTCCTCACAACACTTCCTATCACATCCACATCCACACCACAACGTTCCTTTATATCCTCATTCGTCAGCCTGTCTCTCCACGTGACTCCACAGGCTCCTCTTAAATAACTCATTTCCACTGCTCTCACTCTTGACTTGTGTCCTTCCAACAATGTCCAAGCTTCACTTCCGTACGTTAGAGTTGGTATCACAATACTGTCATGTAGTAACTTTTTTACTTCCATGCTCACTTCCCTGTTTCCTATCACTGCTTTCAAGGAACCAGCAACCTTTCTTCCCTGCTGTACCCTTTCAAGCACTTCACCCTCCAAACCTCCATCCTTACTCATCACACTACCCAAATACTTAAACGTACTCACATTTTCCAATTCCTCACCATCCAACCTCGCTGTACATTCACTGACTTCACCTCTCTCAAAGACCATCACTTTACTCTTCCCTACATTCACCTTTAGGTTCCGTTTCTTACACACTCTCTCAAACTCATCCACCAAGCCTTGCAGCTCCCCTTCGTCTTCACTCAACAACACAGTATCATCAGCAAACAACAGTACAGGGAGTTTCCAAACACTATCCTCTCTCACCAGGGCCACTCCAACATCCACTACCCTACCTTGTACCTCTTTTATTACCCCATCCATGTACAGATTGAACAACCATGGAGACATGACACATCCCTGTTTCAAACCAACTTTCAAAGAGAAAAATTCACTTAGTTCACCATCCACACGCACTGCAGCCTTCGCACCATCGTACATACTCTTCACAGCATTCAACAACTTCCCATCTACTCCATATATTCTTAACACTTTCCACAATCCTTGTCTATCCACCCTGTCATATGCTTTCTCCAAATCCATGAAAGCCGCATACAACTTCTTTCCCTTCTCTAGAAACTTTTCCACTAAAGATCTAAGAATGAATATCTGATCTACACAACCTCTTCCCTTCCTAAAGCCTCCCTGTTCTTCTCCAACTAATTTCTCTGTTCTTTCTCTTACTCTGTCTATAAGTATCCTACCATACACTTTTCCTATTATACTAAGAAGACAAATGCCCCTATGGTTACCACACACTTCTTTTTCCCCTTTTCCTTTGTACAAGGGAATAATTATACCTGACTTCCAATCCTCCGGGACTCTACCTTCCTCCCAGGCCAATCTGCACATCTTCCACATCCATTCTACTACTATCTCTCCCCCATGCTTCAGCATTTCACCACACACTCCATCAATTCCTGGGGCTTTCCCCGATTTAACTTTCTTCATTGCTTCCACAACTTCTATCCTACTAATTTCTTCCTGTCTTCTCACCTCCCTCCTTCTCCCAGCCATTCCCCAGCCACTTATACTCGCATTACTTCCATCCTCTACGTTCAACAATTCCTTAAAGTGTTCTCTCCATCTGCTCACTTTTTCTCCCTTCTCCACTAGTAATCTACCATTTTTATCTTTCACTCCCCTGCTAACTTCATTTCCACCCTGTCTTACTCTTTTCACTTCTCTCCAGAACATTTTCTTACAGTCCCTCCACTTTACACTCAAATTCCTTCCAAATTCCTCATCCACTCTCTTCTTACTCTCTCTTACTAATATCTTCACCTCTCTCTTCCTTTCCACATATAACTCTCTCTTCCGCCTCTCAACTTCTTCCACGCCCCTATTTCTCAACCATTCATTGTATGCTTTCTTCTTTTGTGCCACAGCCTGTTTCACCTCTTCTGTCCACCACGCTGTTCCTTGCACCCCCTCCGTCTTCTCTTCCTTCCACACACCACATCACATGCTGCACATATTTCTTCTGTAAATATCTTACACACACCTTCCACGTCTCCCATCTGCTCCAGTTCATATTTGCCCAATCGTTCCTCCACTTCTCTCTTATACTCTGCCTTTTTCTCATCCTCTTGTAACCTTTCCACTCTCCTTGCAACTACTCCTTCCTCTCGTCTTTCCCTTCTTCTATTCCTCCATTCTAATTGGACATTGATTCTGGCCACCACCAAGTAGTGGTCAGAAAGTCCACTCCCAACCTCTATACACTCTTGCATCCTTTACACATCTTCGCATCCTTTCATCCACACACACATAATCAATCATTGCCTTCCTTTCACTCAGTTCACCACCCACCCTTCTCATCACTCGCCATGTATACCTGTGGATCATTTTATGCCTGAAGAGGGTATTGGCTATCACCAACCCCTCCCAGCACAAATGTCCACTAACGCACTCCCATTCTCATCTATCTCAGCAGGCACACCCCACTCACCAACTATTCCATCCACCTTCACATTACCAACTTTACCATTCATATCACCAATCAAAAACACTCTCTCATTCCTTCCAAACTTTTCCATGCACACTTCCACATTTGTCCAGAACTCTTCTCTCACTCTTCTAGCACGATCTTGCGTTGGCGCATACACACACACAATCCCCCACATTTGTATTCCAACTTTCAACTTTACCCACACAATCCTTGACCCAACTGATCCATACTGTCTTATGCTCTTCTTCCATCTTTTACTCACAACTATACACACTCCTTCCTTTGCCCTCTCATTCTCATCTACTCCTGCACATATACCCCATCCATACTCCCATTCTCTCACACTTTCTCCTCTCCATTTTGTTTCAGTTATTCCACATACATCCACTTTCGCATCCTCAAGCACCTGGACAATCTCTCTCTCTTTCACCTCATCATTCGCTCCTCTTACATTCCATGTACACATTACCAAGTCCTTTGTCCGGTCCTGGGTCGTCAACGTTTGGTCAGTCCTTGTCCGAGGCTTCTTGTTTGTTTCTTTAGTTAGTTGTTTTCCGGGGAGGGGCACTAACCCTCCGCCAACCCTTTTAGTCGCCTTTTACGACAAGCAGGGATACTGGGGGAGTATTCTTGAAACCGGCCTGTGGCCGGTGTTGATGACACTGTTATACAGTAAACTTTTTACTGCATGTTAGTAAACTTTTTACAGTTTTTTTTTTTTTTGGTCTATTTTTTACAGCTTTTATGTAAGTAGATTAGGTTAGCATAGATATGGCTAGGTTGGGTTAGGTTAGATATGGTTATGTTATGTTGTTAGGTTAGGTTAGCTTGGGTTAGGTAAGATTATATTACCAGTATGTTAAGTTAGATTACCTTAGATTTACCGGTAGTAATGTTCAGTTAGTGAAGGTTAGGTCAAGTTAGGTTAGGTTAGTAAGAATGAAATGACTTAGGATGGATTAACCTTCGGGGTGAATTGATGAGAAAACCCTCTAATCTGACGCCTCTCCCCAGGTACTGCACCCATGTTGTGACAGATGAAATTAATGAAGTGGCAGCAGAATTGCTCAAAGCTGTGGTTCTGTTCCAGAGGCGACTGTATGCACGGGACCCTGCCAAGGGTGCCATCAAGTCAGTAGATAATTTTTGTTGTTGCTGTTGTAGCACAGGTAGTAGTAGTAGTAGTAGTAACTGTGACCCCAGGCCTATGTAAACAAGAAGCCAGTGGACTGTAGGCTGAAGCTGACATTTTTCTGCAGTCCACCATTTTTCAATTGGGGGATGGGAAGGAAATTGATGGTTGTTTGTAAAACCAGGCAGTGGAACCACCGAGTTATATAGGTACCGGACTACTGGCACATGAAGGCGTTCTTTGCCAGCACCTGCTTCAAGTGAAACCGCCCTAAGTGAGACATTATTCTGGTTTGTGACTGAGTGGTTAAAGCTTAAAAACATTCATTTCTAATGCGAGCAACTTTATAATGAATCATAAGTAACTTTAAGTGAATATCGTCATCATCATCATCATCATTATCTAATCCTGTGTTGCCCCATGAGGAGTGTAGGAACCCAGGGCTAGGCAAGTTGGTCCAGACATTTAAGATGAGAGTGACCAGCCTCACTCATCCCTGAGTGGCATTACATGAGCAATAAACCCCAACTACCCCTTGGATATAAACCTACATTGGCTTAATCTGGCAGGAGTGCCTTAGTTACCCACTAAACCACCAGGTGCCATAGTTTGGTTATGTGGTTATCACCCAGCGTAGTAAATGGTTTCCTGATGTACAGGAGACCATTTGCCATGTCAGTCAGTGGAGAGTCACCTGTAGACAGAAGGAAGAAGAAAGAAAGAAGGAAAGAAAGAAAGAAGAGGAAGGAAGGAAAGAAGAAAGGAAGAGAGGAGAGGACAGTCACCTGAGAGCAGCACTACATCGAGTGAGTGGATGGTGAGCTCCCCCACCTACCACTAATAGATGTTAATTCATCAGCAGCAGAATAATGAAACAGCTTTTAAAGTGAAACAGCTCTAACCTATTAAAGTAGAGTGATATTTTCTATTTTATTCTCTCATGATACAGTTTTATTCAGCATAAGAGAGACTTTGAAGTAGAGAGGTTAGAAATACCCTCCATCAACCCCATCACCATAGAAAGTCTTCCAAAGGAAAATGAAATAATCTGGTAGTTATGAAAATACAGTTGATTAATACATCGTTGGATTCATGCTATTAATTTAGGCCAAATTGTAACTCCCTTTTTTTTGACAGGCAGAGGTTTGTGTGTGGGCTGAAGCAGACAACCAAGTTAATGGGCAAGATGTCATGCATCATTATGGCATCAAATATACAGAAGTGCTATGAACCAGGTAACAACATATTTGCATGTTTGTTTTAACTCGGCTCAGATCTTAACCTCTTTCAGCTCAGTTGATGGCCAAATGTAGTTGGATGAGAGTCAGTTTGACAAGCAACCAAGGAGATTCCTACCTCATAATGAAGGCTTACAGAATTTCATATGCCCTTGACTTGGTATTCAAGGTGTGGAAGTGGCCCAGCTTTGTCAGCTGAAAATTAACCAACAGTAGTGTGTCAGCTGTTATTATATTACTGTATCCCTTTTCTATGTGCTTAATTGAGTGAAGTAAGCAGTGATTGATTATTTGTTATTTCATGTCATTGTTTGGTCTAATAAATTTTGGGTTAAGAGTGAATGCGTGAGAATGTTGTACAGTGTGGTACAGTACAGTACAGGTACTGTAAGTAGTGTTATAAACAGTAATGTAGTAGTAACCACAACCCTAGGCTTATCTGAATGTGAACCCAGTGGATTACAGGCCAGAGATGCCATCTTCTTGTAGCTCACCATTCTCCTTTTAGAGGAGAGGGAGGGAGTTGAGGGAAGTATGTATAACTGGGCAGGGGAGCAGCTCGGTTATATCAGTGCATCCAAATGTAGGTGTCTTTTTCTAGCTCCATCGTTTTGTTTAATTTTTGAAGGCTCTATGCATCGGTCTTGGTCACCTAATGGCGGCTCTCCATGCTGCTCGATCTGTGGCAGCTTCCCTATTCAGTCCCTCATCCCTGAGGTCACACTGAATGACATCGTCCCAGGTGTTTTTCGGTCTACCTCTCGCAACCCTATCCCTAACATTAACACTTCTCACTTTCAGCACCCATTTATCATCATTCATCCCCTCCACATGCCCAAACTATCTTAGTCTGCCTCTCCTCATCACAGCACCAATACAGTCCAGTCCCAACCTACTCCTCAACTCTTCCATCATAAACCTAGCTCCCCCAGGCCTCACACTCGGGGATGCACTGCACATCCACCTAATCATTGTCATTTCTGTACTTTTGAGCTTGCGAATATCCTCTTCCTTTACTGCCAGGTCTCACTACCATACAGCATTACACTCCTAACAAAAGCTGTATACAGAGATCCTTTACCACAGAGGGAGAACCCTCTCAATGTCAGGAGAGGCAACAGCTCCCTGAACTTCTTCCAACCACTCCTTGCTCTAGCCACAGAGCTAGCTCCAGCCCTGCCACAAGCACATAACATGTCTCCCAAATAACAAAACTCTTCCACACACTCAAGAGATCCACAGCAAGTTCAGTCCTTTCACGTCTGTCAATCTCCACCTGCTCTCTCTGACACACCGCACACATGAAATCAGCGTTATCTCGCAGTCTACCTCTAATACCACCACATCTCTTATGCACCCAATTATTACAGACACTGCACAAGATGGAATTACTTCCTATGCCCTTGTGGCAGATCGCACATAGCCATTCTCCTTCTTCTTTGACAGTACTGCCCCTAGCCCTGGATACCATCACTTTTGTTTTTTCTTCATTTACTCCTAAGCCCTTGTGCCCCATGCCATCTCTCCACTTCCTAAATAATGTAAAATGTACCCAATACAGTACTGGTATTTGTCCCTCAGCATTGTTTTAAGTGTGTTTAATGATGGAAAGGGTCGATTGTAGCCAACCAGTTTTTAAAAAATAATTTCTGAAATTTGATTAAAGTAAAACCTGTATGGTCTCTGTGTATTTTTACTGACTGCACTCTGTTGTGTGTAGCCTTTGGTAATCTATACATTTCAGTTCAGTTCCCTGTACAGCATCCCTTCACATACACTGTACCATTCACCTCATATGCTTTATACCTCGCTCTTATTTACCTATATTTTTCTGTTATACTCATGGATCAATTTTCTCTCAGTCATCCATTCCCCTGATTTAGTTGTCCGCACTGCCATCATTACAGATTTTTCTTACTCCTCACATTTAGGTACTTGTTGAAATGTTCTCTCCATCTCTGAAGTATTCTGCAGTACAGTTTTCTGCAGATATACAGTACAGTACTTTGTAAGGGCTAAGTAGCAGGGATAAGAAGCTTGGAGATGTAACAGTCACAGCCATTCCTTTTAGATAGGTTCCCAAGAGGACATATGGTGTTATAGATGAAGCTAATAATACTGACTGTACACATGGTAAAAAAAAAAGGATCACTCAGATTATATACAAAACAGTATGACACCACAAGTGATGGATATTACAAAATGCCCATTATTCCCAGCCCACATTACTAGTACTACTTCTTAATGATGCAGTGAATGATGTGCTAGTGACATTCTTTTATCTTTTCCCTACTGAATATTATTTGTATAGGCACAGTCTCATGAAAATACAGTAAAAGTCCATTAATCCGAACGCTGATAATCCGAAAATCCCAATAATACGAATTTTTGAAGAAGGCCGACAAACTGTGCATTACTGGTGAGTTAAACAACCCATGACATCTCTTTGTTTACCAATTACAGTTTGTGCCTTCAATAAGGTGTGTGGCACAACCCACCACCTTCTTTTGTTGTATTAGCACTCCGTACCTTTTACAACAATAAATATTTCAATATACTGTAGTTCAGTAATACATTAAGTAAAAAATTTGTGTAATACTTAATGTTAATATGTTCCATATTGTATTATGAATGAATGAAAAGTGATCCATTCGGTAAAATTTCAGTTTAAACATGAAATTAAGTGTCTTGGGGTCCCACCCAAAAATCCGAAAAATCTGATAATCCGAATGATTCTCGGTCCACTGCCATTGGGATTGATGGACTTTTATTGTACAGCTTATTAATTTTAGACATCTCAAACTTTAATAATTATTTTGGGTATCAGTGTCCCCATCCTGCACAGTAATTTATCATGTATGCCATCTCTGTACTGACCCTTTTCCTAGTCTGAAGTGCTGCTTTATACCTGGTACTCATTTTGTCTTAACTTGGCCCAGAGTTTTGTAATTTCTAGCTCAGTGGCTGAAAAAGACAATGCCCAATACTCTGGCTGTATATTCTCTTCATAGCACCTCTTCTTGACTACTTTTTTTTTTTACTATAACCTGACATAAAATTGCCATCTCTCCATTGTAAATGCAGAGTTGTAACAACAGATTAGCACTAGAATATAATGCTAGTAAAAAAAAAAAAAAAAAAAAAAAAAAATCCTGTGGAGGGAATATAGAGCCATAGCATTGCCTTTTTCTGTCACTGGACTATGTGAAATAAGTGGCAACAGGAAAAAAAATCTGGACCTTGTTAATGTAAAAGAAGCCTAGTATAACCTTGTAGTGTTTATCTTTTGCAACACCTCAGCATTCAAGATGAAGAGCTGACAGTTTTAGGCCAAGCAGAAGCAAGAGTAATATAAGGCACTCTTCCCCTGCAGGAGGTCTAGATGATGCTGTGGAAAAGACACTACAACAAGCAAAACTGCAAGAGGTGCCGGTTGTATTTGCACTGTCGCTGAAGAAACTGGGAGGCCTTGCCCACATCAAGCAAAACGTTTCCTGTGTTGGCATCATTAATTATGAGGGAGCTCAGGTGCAGTCACTTATGTTTGAATTCATGTGATGTTTGTGGTTTTGTTGGTTATTTTGTGGAAGTAGTGTGTGGTGAGTAAGGATGGAAGCAGTATGATGAGTAAGGATGGAGGCTGTGTGATGAGTAGTATGGAAGCAATGTGATGAGTAACGATGGAAGCAGTTTGACGAGTAAGGATGGAAGTTTAATAGAGTGCAGGGGAAAAAAAAATGGTACAATGAGATACAAAAAAAAAAAAAAAAAAAATCCCCTAGGCTCAGTAGGTTAAGACAAGGATAATTTTTTTTTTTTTTTTTTTTTTAAGTGGTAACAACCTAAAATTGCCATCTTGTCATTGTGACTGCTAGGCTGTAACAGTAGATGAACACTAGAATATGGTACTTGTTGCAAAGAAGTGTGTGGAAAGTACAGTACTGTGTGTTGAGCTGTAGCATTGTCTTTTTCTGCCATTCAGCCACCTGTAGTAATCTGCAAAAGGACAGACATCTGGGCCAGGCTGAGGTAAAAAAAGGTATTGCTCCATGTCTGCAGGTAGCATTATGTAAGCAGGTGGTGAATCAGTAGAGAGGTGATCCACTATCCCAATGGACACAGATTTGAATCCCGGCTGGGGCATGGAATGGTTTAAGGGATTTGGATTTGACATGCCATAAAAACACCCCCACTAATACCATTACACCAGTCCTGTATGAGACACCCCTAGTATGTATTCAGTATGGGTGGCAGGTGTTAGTGCTGAAGTGGTGACATGTGGAGGTCTATGGTTTGTAGAACTGCTGGGCCTCAGGGAAAGGACTGTTAAGCATATGTCCAGAGTCAGATACATTAAAGGAAAAAAGTATGAAGTAAAATGACGGTTTTGCATTTAAGCCTTAATTGTCAGAGTAACATTTCACTCTAGTCCTTTTACCTTAACTTGGCCCAGGTTTTGATCCTTTTGCTGCCTATTTCACGTATCTCAGTGGCAGAATGAGACAGTACTTTGGCTCAACATGATTTCCATAGTACTTCATTTCTAGCATTATATTCTAGTGCTATTCTCATGTTACAACTCAGCAGTGAAGGTGGAGAGATGTCAGTTTTATACCAAGTTACAGTAGAAAGGGTAAAGTAGGGTGATGATGATGATGATGATGATGATGGTGATGATGATGATGATGATGATGATGATGATGGTGGTGGTGATACAATTCTTAGATCCTACCTCAACCTTGCTTTATGTGGGAATAAGGGTCTGGATGGTGATGATGATGTTGATGATAATGATGATTATGATGATTATTATTATTGTTATGACAATGATGATAGTGATGACAGCAGTATGAGATTGATAATGCTGTAGTTGGTGATGATGATGATTTGGATTGGCTTATTTTCAGGACTCCTTCCACAGGTTGATGGCTCTGATACCAGCTGCAAAGGAGAAGTACCAGGCTTTGGTCAGGAGTCGCCAGCAGGCCATCCTTCCCCTATCCACACCTCCTCCCCCTGCTCCTCCCCCTTCGTCACTTCCTGACCTCACCCCTTCCCCCTCCTCGTCACCTTCCCCATCCTCCACACCCCCTCACATCACCCCTCCTGCTTCCTCACTCCCTGAACCCACCCTTTCCCCCTCCACCACACTGCCTCACCCCTATCCTCCTCCCTCCCTCCCACCACCGCTAACTCAACACACATCATTCCTATATCCTCTACAAAGGAATCCACTAATTGATATTTGAGTTCAGTTTATATTTGTGCACTGTTTTCTCTATTGTAAGGTTTGCTTGTGATTGTTTGTAAAGCATGGGAGTGTTGAAATGCCGTCCATCCAAATATAAATTGCTGTATATAATCTTTGTACTCTAACTTGGTCCAGATTTTCATTCTTTTGCAGCTTATTTTACATAGCTCAGTGGCAGAAAAAGACAATACTTCAGCTCTTCATCCTTTCCATGTAGCATTTCTTCATGACTAGCATCATATTCTAATGCTAATGTATTGTAAATCAGCATTCATGATGGAGAGATGGCAATTTTATGCCAGGTTAGTGTAAAAAGAGTATAATGACGGGTGATGGAGTTAGAGTGATGTAATAATTAGAAGCAGTTGTAACCTCAGGATTATCTGACTGTGAACCCAGTGGACTGCAGGCTGAAGTTGCCACTCTCCTGCAGCCCATCATCCTCCATTTGAGGGGTAGGGAGGGCATTGAGGATGTTTGTATAACCATGTAGCTTCACCACCTAGCTACATCAGTGCCACCACATGAAGGCATCCCTTTTCAGGATGAAAATGTTGTAATGCCGTCAATCCAAATATGAATGATAATTACGGATGTTAGGGTTCGAATGAAGAACTGTGGGGCAGGTGTGGAAGGGTTTAAGTCATGGCTGAGTGTAATTTGTACTGGATTATTGGTTGTTATTCAGACCTCCCACCAAATGGTGCTTTCCAAGGAGGAAAATTACTATACTCTTTTGACTTTAACTTGGCCCAGATTATTGTCCTTTTGCTGTTTATTTCACATAGCGCGTTGATAGAAAAAGACAACAGTATGGCTCCACCTCCTTTACCAAGCACTTTTCATACTGGCGCCCTGTTTTAGTGTTAGTCTTATGTTACAACTAAGCATTCAAGAAGGAGAGATGGCAATTTTAGGCCAAGTTAGAGTAAAAAGAAAATAAGCTAAAAGGGGAAATCTTTTAAACCCCTGAATTATAAGTCATGTGTTATTTTATTTATTTATTTACTTACAGTAAACCCTCATTATACAATGCCTCATTGTACGATATTTCGCTTATACAGTGTCAAAATTTTAGTACCCTATGCCCACTATACAATAGGAACGATTTGCAACAACGATGGATCATCCACGGCTCAGTGAACAGCGAATGTGCAAACGCAACAAAAACGTCCTCACACTGTCGGCATTAGACCACACACACTTGTCCACCGGTCCAGCCTCATTAGGTAGCCCTGCCCAGCCAGCTAGCCCAGTCTTATCGATTGGTTCAGCCTCATCAGCCAGCCCCACCCAGCCAGCTAACCCAGTCTCATCCGTCAGTCCAGACTCATCAGCCAGCCCCGTGCAGCCAGCCAGCCCTGCCCAGTCAGCCAGTTCTGCCAGTGATGAATGAGGGCTGTGAGGCCCTAACTGTCCCTTAGCCTCGGAGGGGACATCAACAATCTTATTTACTTAACCCCTTAAACGTGGCTGTGTACGGCCGATCCCCCCGCTGCGGCAGGGTTGTAGCGGGGTCAGTACCTGTGGGAAAATATTTGCCAAAAATCAGAGATTAACCCTAGAGCATTAAAATTTTTATGGCATATAGTTCTTTGTTCTTGCAGGTTTTTGTAGCTACACTTTCATGTTCTTTATGTGCTGTGTTTCTGTCAGTGCCATATTCTGTGTTTACGTGCATTTTTCTGCCTACCTTATACTGTTATGTTTTTTATGTGCTTTTGTCTGCCAGTCTTCTTCAGTTATCCTCAGCTATGTTCTTCTCTTGACTCATTGCTTAGCCAGAGTTTTAAATCATGGCCTGTTCTCTCATCAGTTAAGGCAGCTCCCTAACACTTCTTCCCAAGTACAGTAATACCTTGATATACGATACCCCTAGATGCAATACACCGGCTTAACGATGGGGGTAGAAATACCATCATACCCCGCCCGATGATGGCTAAACCCTGGTTTACTGATGGGTTTTGATTTTTTACCGACTTTGATGATATCGTAGACTAAAATTGTGCATTTAGGTTGATTTATAAACTGTTTTTTGACCTAGATTAATGTGCTTTGGCCATAGGTGGGGTGAACATTGTCATTTTGGGGTACAGTTTACTAAGCTTGATGTTTTCCAGACATATTCGATGAATTTCAGATTTTATATTATTGGTTTTAGTGAGTTATTTACAGGTGTTAGGTTAGCTTCCTTGACAGCTGTTAGGCCATTTAGATTGGCTTTAAACTTGTTTTGGGCTCATTTGGGTGGGTTTTGGGCTTGTTTTTTGGGAAACTCAAGGCTGGTAAACAGTTCACATTGAAATACAGTACATGTTAAAAGTACCCCGATATATGATACCCTGCCTAACGATGGGGTTTTGCCTAACCAATTAGTTTGCTGAACTGGGGTATGCCTGTAATTTATTTTGCTTATTACCCCTTGCTGTCCTTTAGTCATCGTCATCATCATCCAAACCTCCTCTCCCACCTTAGGGCAGGATAAGGATCTGTCCTTTTGTACATTATTTAAATCATTCTAATATCACCATACTCTTCCTAAAAAACGTACAAAATCCTATTAACCAGCTGTATCCAAAAATAAATAGCTAAGGACTAGGAAGAGAATACAAGCCATGTGTACAGTACTATGGCTCACCTCAGTTTGGGGATTCTTACAGAAAAAGGATGGCATCATTTGAACTGAGTGTTTGATTACATCTTTCAGTATGTGGCTTCATATATTGTTTGTTTTCACTTTGCTCAGCTAGATATGAACTCAGGGGACTGGTGGGCAGCATCTCCTGAAAGGAGGATGGTGATCTGCTGCAGAGCGCTTGAAAATATGTTTCTGTAGACAAGAAAGCAGGGAAAGGATAATAGCTCAGGTAAATGAGAAAGCCTTCGTTGGTAGTGGGCAGTGCTGTTTAGCACAGGAGGCAGTCCAGCACCTGAGGCCTTGTGATGTGTTTTGCAGACCCCACACAGCTCTTATTTTTCTTTCTCTTACTGATGTATGAACGGTGGGAGTTTGTGACCACATACAGGGTAACACTGATATGTACAGTATGCAGAAATAAATTGGTAAGGAAAGGTGCTTGGGTGTCTCCCTAACCAGTGGGAATATGACTTATTCTTTTACTTAGTCACACTTGTGTGGGGGCTGCTTAGTGTGGGCCAACTGGCCTACTGTAATATATTACCTGTATTTCTTTGATGGGTGATGGGAGGTTGGAAATACTACAAAATAATATAAAGGTGGAACCAGCAAAGGATTGAGGTAAGTCAATGTGAAGGTATTTGGAGTGAGGTAAGTTGCCTAAAGAATATAATAATACTGATCCAAGAGTAGCCCCATACAGCAAGAGAACTGAACACTCCTTGAAAAGTACATCAAAAGAAGCTTTAAGGTATTGGAAACCCCATATAAATGAAGATCTGTCAAAAGCTGCCAAAGTATAATTTAAAACCAGTAGAGAACATCCCAGTACTGGTAAGAGGAGGGAAGGAGACTGGTGAAAAGGAGGAGGAGGAGGTTGAGAGATGGGAGAAGGGGCAGAAAAGGAATTATGCATTAATGAAAAAAACATGAAGAGGAAATCATAGAAAGGAGGACGAAAAATGGGAGGAGAAAGGCAGAAAAGGAATGCATTAATGAAAAATAAAAAAAGAAAAGAAAATGAAGAAAGGAAAGATGGGAGTAGAAGGGGCAGAAGAAGAATGCATTAATGAAAAAAAAGAGGAAAGCAAAGAAAGATGGAAGGAGAAGAGGCAGGAAAGGAAAAGTCTTACAGAGGAGGAGAAAAGGAAGGAGAGGAGATGGGGGAAAAAAGGAATACAAAAAGTTATGTGGAGAGGAAAATGAGACAGGGAGGAGGCAGAAAAGGAATACAAGAATTCTTATAAGAAGGAAAATGAAAGGAGGAAAGATGGGAGAAGAACAGGAAGAGATAGGAGGGGAAAAGGAAAGAAGAGGGCAGATATATATATTAAAAAATTGTCTCATCTCACAAGGAAGGGATAATATAAGTACTGTATTGAGAATGAGGCTGGTATAACTTCCATGCAGCCATGATTACTCAAATTTATGCTAAGTGGAAAGGATGGGTGTAAAGTCATGGAGGAGAATTTTAATGTGTTAGTAAGTGGTTGAACGGATTCAACAAGTATATTAGTGTTGTGAGAGAGAGAGAGAGAGAGAGAGAGAGCTTTCTTTCACTGCGATTCAAGTGGGCATTCTCGTTCATCCAGCCAGGACATATCTTAGGCCTGTTTTGGCTGCTGCTTCATTTATCCTCCTCCCTTTCCCTCCTGATATGGCTCCGGGGATGAAAGGAGGGATGAAAGAGGAGTGGAGGTGCGAGGGAGGCTTGAGAGAGATGGAAGGAGGAGGCAAAATAGGAGAGTCGAGATGGGAAGGAACTTATAAGAATCTGATGGCTGCTTCCTATGCCTTTCTCTCTATCTCTTGGGAAATGACTGGAGAAATGAAAGGAGTGGAGGGGTAATGAAGGTAAAATACCAGCCGCCGCCGGACCACTCACCCTGCCACCCCCACCCCACCACCAAGCCACCACCACACCACGAAGCCACCACCACACCACCACCCCAGGAGGACACCACAGTGGGGTTAGTGACCCAGGACAAGAGGGTCACCAGGACACCCCTGTCCAGAGTCCCTCTTCCCCACAACTGTCACAGCACCAGGTGAGTGGGAAGAGGCAACGACCCTGCAGGTGGGCAGCCTTCACCAGGTTCGGGGTGGGACTGATCCAGTGTCAGTTCCAGGCAACACCGCGGTACGGCCATCGTATGTACCGGGGAAGGAGCTGTCACTGTTCGTCCTTCAGTTGTTCCCCCTGTGACACCGCCATCAAGGCCACCATACGTGAAGGGGGAGGGAGTGGCCACCGTACACCCCTCAGTCACAGCCACCTCTGGGGACGGCCTTGGGGCGTTAGTTATTGAACGCGCCCCGACTGGCAGAGAGAGGAATAGTGGAACCGCGTTCACGGCCAACGTACGTGACGGGGAGGGAGTGGCCACCGTACGCCCCTCATCCACTATTGCCTCCTACTACAGGAGTAACACCTCAGTTACTTCCCGAAGGGCAGGCAGGCCCACGGCTACGGCCTTTGTACTTACCAGGGTAAGTAGACCCTCGGCTGTGGCCTCTGTACGTACCGGAGAGGGCGCTGCCCCTGTGCACCCCTCTCCTGCCTTTTCCTCCTACGGGAGTAACACCGTGTTCATGGCCACCATACCTGACGGGGAAGGAGCGGCCACCGTACGCCCTTCAGTTACTTCCCGGCAGGTAGGCAGGCCCACGGCTACGGCTGCAGTGTGTGCAAGGGTAAGACCATACCTATCAGATCCGCCTTCCACCAGTCGCAAGTATTTTCATTGCTGAATTGCTGGCCATTTTACTGGCCCTTCGTGTTATATACCGATCAAGGTTACACACTTTTGTTATTTTCACGGATTCACTTAGTGCACTACATGGTATTCAGTCTATCCCTGCCAGCAACCCGCTAGTGCTGAAGATACAGGAATGGCTGTTCCACATTAACACCAGATTGAAGTCTGTCTCCTGCTGGGTCCCAAGCCATGTTGGAATACTGAGTAGTGAGAGGGTTGACTGCCTAACACGTGCAGCTGTCACCTCTTGCTCTGTCACACCTCATCTTATCCCGGCAACTGATTATTTCCCGATTGTTACCCGTCTCCTTGGCCAGCGTTGACAAGCAAAATGGACGTCTACAACTGATAACAAACTCCGCGCCATCAAACGTACTGTCACTCACTGGCAGTCGTCCTCCCATTGCAACAGGCGTTGGGAAACAGCCCTAGCCCGTCTGCGCCTTGGCCACACGCGGATCACACATGGCTTTCTAATGTCAGGAGGCACTCCGATCTGTCAATGTTTTCAGGCCCGACTCACGGTCCACCATCTTTTGCTTGACTGCCCTTCGTTCCACGTCGTGCGCAGACGGACTCTCCCGTTCCTTTACTCCCTTGGACGTCCCCCTACCTTAGCCGATCTTCTTGGTGAATCCCCTGTGTTTTACATCACACACCTCATGCGCTTCCTATCTCAAACCTGTATCTTGCCTCACATTTAGTGTCTTCCCCGTCTTCCCCTCTACCTTTATTCCACCATAGCACACCCGTCATTTTTATGCAGCGGTTTTAGTGCCATATAGTCCTCCTGGGCTTGGTGCCAGTCCTTATTGCTTACTTCTTCTTCTCTCTCTCTCTCTCTCTCTCTCTCTCTCTCTGCCGATGCTGGAGTTTGAATATAAAGTGTTACTGTACTGATAGTTTCCACTGAAGATTTAAGTGTCTTGTTGACATTAAAAAAAAAAAAAAAAGACAAGGCAGGTTGGTAGGTAGATAGTCAGGCTGGCAGGTAGGCATAGACAGGCAGGTAGGTAGGCACAGGCAGGCTGGCAGGAAGGCACAGGCAGGCAGGTAGGTAGGCAGACAGGTAGGCAGGCAGGCTGGCAGGTAGGAACGGGCAGGCAGGTAGGTAGGCAGACAGGTAGGCAGGCAAACATGCAGCTAGGTAGGCTGACAATTGGGAGGCTGGTAGGTAGACAGGCAGATAGGCAGGCAGGCAGGCAAGCAGACTGAGCAACAGACAACACACTAGACAACAGGCTGACATTACCTGTGTATACTACTACTGCTACAACAACTACTACTACTGCTGCTGCTGCCGCCACCACCACCACGATGGTCGGGGTTGGGATGCTTGCTAGTAAAAAGGATAAATAAAAATGTATTTCAGGTGAACATCATCAACCCAGACGACTAGATTAGCGTTGGGAGTATGGAGGGTGAGAGACTAACTAGGAGAGTGTATGTGAGCGAAGTGGAAGGGTGGGAGAGGGAAGGGGAGACCGAGGAGGAGATGGAGGCATGGAGAAGAGAGGTGTATGAGAGAGGGGGGATGTAAGATGGGAGTATGGAGGGTAAGAGACTAACTAGGAGAGTGTATGTGGGTGAGGTGGAGGGGGAAGAGGGAGGAGGAGACCGAAGAAGAGATGGAGGGATGGAGGAGAGAGGTATATGAGACAGGGGGTGAAAATTTAGAGTATGGAGGGTGAGAGACTAGCTAGGAGAGTGTATGTGAGTGAATTGGAGGGGGGGAGAGAGGGAGGGGAAGACCGAGGAAGAGGTCAAAGTTCAGAGTATGAAGGGTAAGAGACTAACTAGGAGAGTTGATGAGTAATATGGACAAGGTAGAGAGAAGGGGAGACCGAGGAAGAGATGGAGGGATGTATAGGAGACACGGGGTGAAAATTCAGAGTATGGAGGGTGAGAGACTAACTAGGAGAGTGTATGTGAGTGAGGTGGAGGGTGGAGAGGGAGGCGGAGACCGAGGAGGAGATGGTGGAATGGAGAAGAGCGGTAGGATAGGGCCTATAAGAGAGAGCGGGGGATGTAACTTGGGAGTATGGAGGATGAGAGACTAACTAGGAGTGTATGTGAGTGAGATGGAGGGGGGAGAGGGAGGGGGAGACCAAAGAAGAGATGGAGGGATGGAGTAGAGAGGTACAGTCGCCAAACTTTCCGCCTGGGCCACCTAGCCGCGAGAGGTGGGTAAAGGGTGCTGGCAACAGTGTAACGTTTGTTCGTGTGTACATGTTCGACGAAAGTTCGGATCATCAGCTCTCGTCTTCCGTACTGAACCTCAGTCAGAGTTCATCCCAATATTCAGTCTACAATTTTAGTCGATAGAATTTCAAAGGAACTTCTTGAAAGTACTGGATAATACGAGTATTGAAAACAATAAGTATAATAACCTAAAAGACCGCATCTTTACATATATTACATATTTATAAACATATTCATTTTCATTATTACATGACAACCCATGGCTAAAAATTGTCTACTGAATATTGGGGGGAAGAATCGTCGTGTGACTGATCCTTACGCGAGAAAAATAGATACCGGTGTCTGTTCGCATTTGGCCAGTCCTGGGCCGGTCACGATTACACCTATTGAAATACCATTCTTGATCTGAGACATGATTAGATAAGTGAGGTCATTAATCGTTACAGGATTACTCATTGAGCGGATATTAATTTAAGCTAAGTAGGAGAAATAAGGAACTGTTGACGTCGGAGGCTGAAACTCGTTCGTTAAGGCTGCCTTGAGTCAGTTAGTCATGAGTCGACGGGCACTAAAGCGCCTAGGTTCGTGGGATTTAAAAAAATAAAATCAGTGTTACAGCCTGTAATGATATTTTCATGTTCTTTATGTTGCATTTACCAATCACATAAGTAATATCACAGGCAATAGTACTGTAATATAAATGTCCCAACAATTCATGAATCAATAGCAATTGTGCTTAAAATGACTGGAAGCTTTTGCATACTGTGATGGAGAGGTGGTGTCTTCATCTTGCTGTAATGTGAGATAATGTTGTTCGGTGAATAATCGATGAGCGTGTAAATGTGTGACCTCACACATAAGCGGCACCGCTCACAATCAATTTTCCTTCTAATGTGTAATTCAGTCATTCGTTAGATGAATGGACTACAAAGGTGTGCTGTAATGACCACAGTCATATGAAATATGATACGGTAAGTCATTATCATAGCTGATGTAATAGCCACTTCGACAAGAGTACAATATGCATAAACTCTTTGCCTGTTGAGGTGACAGTATTTTAGCCTCCTACCTCTTCGTGGTGCACCACAGAACACATAAAAACACTTACTTGAAGTACTACCAACGAGGATGTAAGCAACCGTTACCAGTGTCTGAACATCATCCTAATGTTTACTGGTCAGTGTCATTCATGATGTGAATGACAGGTAATCTTACTGGTAACTGGACGCGATGTTATGTAAATGCATTCCTCTTCAACCTGTACTGATAATGGTATCAAGCGATAACCCTATGATATGGAATTACTGATATAAGGACAGAGAGAGAGAGAGAGAGAGAGAGAGAGGCTTGGAGCGATTCAAGTATTTAGTGCATTAACATGTTATAGAAAATAAAATGTTTAGTATTGTTAAGAATGCAAATATTTAGTAGAATGCTAATGGATCTCAAAAACTAGTTCGGCAATTATTATCACTGGTGGTATGAATAACGTAACCCCCCCCCCCCGTCCGGCGCCTACCCTGGCCTTCACTATGCCAAGCTTCCCCCTTAAGCAGCTCTCCCACCGGCTTGACCAGTTGCAGGAAACTGGTTGCATGGAATTGTTGCGTGTCACAGGTTGCACGGACTAAGGCCAAATAAGCATAGTATATGTTATTGTACTATATATAAAGGTATATATTTATACCATAATATACAGTATATATGGTACCTCCTTATAAAATTAATATAGTCTTATTTTATTGGCCTTGGTCTGCGCCACCTGTGGCACACAACAGTTTCCCGTGCGACCAGTTTCATGCAACTGGCTGAGCCGATGGGAGAGGCGCCTTACTCCTGAGACATTTTTCTCACCATCCAACTCCGTACCCAGCCATTTATGGGATGAACCCTGACTCTGACGGAGGTTCACTATGGACGAAGAGAGTTGATGATCCGAACTTTCGTCGAGCATGTACACACGAACAAACATATACACTGTTGCCAGCACCCGTTACCCACCTCTCGCGGCTAGGTGGCCCAGGTGGAAAGTTTGGCGACTGTACATAAACGGGGGGGGTGTAAGATAGGGGGAGGGTAGCGACATGGCAGGGGACAGGTTGACATAGAGACGATTTGTTTGTGGCCACTCCTTACGCAAATGAAGGCGTCTGACTATAGATGGATATATAGATAGGAATAATACTAAAGGTAAACATTAATCAGCATAATAAAAACAAGTATTTTATCTCGGCCTAGAGAAGCTTCGAATCTCGTCAGTCACCCTCTAACCGTGAGAGGGGAAGGACGCTCGAGCTGTGTGTCTATTCGCAGTGTTAATAGTGTTTCAACAGCTTGCCCATCTTGCCGAGATGAACAAAGGTGAGGCAGGATATTGTTCATCAGTTCTTTGATACTGCCTGTTCTTTCAGTTGAACCATCTATCATTCTACAGTATTGCCACACGCCTTAATTACGTAAGGGGTGGCCACAACCTAATCGCCTCCTTGTCGATCTGTCCCCCACCAGTTCACTGCCCTGCTCCCAGCTCACACCGCCCTCTCTCATATACCTCTCCACTCTATCCTTCCATCTCATCCTTGGCCTCGCCCTCCATCTCCGCCCCTCCACCACACATACACTCTTCTCGTCAGTCTCACTCTCTCCATCCTCTCCACATGGCCAAACCACCTTAATGTGTTTCTCCTAACCAATCTTTATTCGTGTGAAAAGTGGTGTGGAAATAAGTTTTCTGAGAAGAATGTGGAGCTACGTGGAGAGACAGACAGGCTGACAGAGTTGCCGCTCCGTGGAAATCGTCTGCTAATGTGGAAAAACAAATAAGCGACGGACATGCAGTTCCGGTCTAGCAGCCGTAGGAGGATCACTGCCGGCTTAGTGAGACCTTCCCAGCTATGCCCGACCAGCGATCTACTGCCACCGCCTACGACCCGTTGAGGGTGGCATTAAGCAGTAGTTCTAGGCCGCCGGGAGTCACGAAGATCACAGGTGCGGTGGTGTGGTTCAACGTGAAGTCTGGGTACGGCTTCATCAAGCGCCGGGACACCGGTGCTGATGTTTTCGTGCACAGACTCCGGATCGTTGCACCTAACCCCCGACACTTTTGGCGCTCTCTTGGCGAGGGTGAGGCTGTGGAGTTTCGGCTCCGTCAGTCACCCAAGGGTCCCGAGGCTACGGATGTCACTGGGCCGGGAGGTGCTGCTGTGCAGGGCTCTGCCCATGCACGGCGGCGCCCCACGGCCCAGAGACGCCAGTCTCGTGATCCTGGGTGTTCTGGGGAGACTAATCTCCTGGTCTCGATGTGCGTCGCTACGGCACAGGCTTTTTGTGGGGGTGACAAGGCTCTGTTGCACGTTCTCCTCCCTCAGATCTTTGAGGAGAACGGGCTACCAAGACTTGTCATCCCCCAGAGCTTTGTCGGAGACGCATATTCAGCCCCTCGTCCAGATCGTCGTCCCCGGCGGCCTCCTGCGCAGCCCAAGTCCCGGCCATCTCCACCTCGGCCCCGCTGCACACCGCGCAAACGGCTGTGCCTGGACGGACCCCTCAGCAGGGCGTCTGGCTCGTCTGTCTCTCCCCCTACCGACCCGGCACCGATCACGGCCATGGAGCTGGACACCATCACCACCGTTGCTGAGATACACTCCTTGCCGTCTGCAGCTGAGGGGGAAAGGGCTGCCGTCCCCGTTTCGCCCGACCACCGTGACGTCGAGGGCCCTTCCTCCCCCCCGTTTCTCCACCTGCTGCTGAGGGAGTGGATCTCACAACTTCCGCCACCGATCCGCCGCCTGCAAGCCCCTCACCTGCCCTTGTTCTGCCATCCTCTGCTGAGTCCGACGATGCTGCGTGTACTCGTGAGCTCCTCGCCGCCAGGCTCGAACGCGGCATAACTCTAGCTCTTAGCCGGGTCCTTCAAGACTCCCCATTAGGCGTTCCACCTCGCCTTAGGGACTCGGGGGAGCTAGAGTTGTACGAGGATATTGATCGCGACTCCGAGTACACCGACATCTTGGACTCTGATGGGCAGACTTGAGGTGCTTTTTTTTGCCCAGCCGTTTTTCACCACTGACCATCGCACCTTCCCCTGCCCCTGCCGCCTTCCCCTCGTCCTTCAGCCTGCTGTTCCCGCTTTGCTCTGAATCGAGAGCTTGATTCCGCCATTTCCCTGACAGGCTCTCTGTTTGCCCGTGCCCCTACATGTGCAGGGCGAATATCAACACACACACACACACGACGGACATGCACGTGGGAAAAATTACACGATACTCATTTACAGAGCCGAGGAGAGGAGGGGGGGGGGTGTCAGCTGAGGATAATGCCATAGCCCGCGCCCTCCAAGACAGTGTTAAGAGGGAGTACAAAGGAATACAAAGAACAGCAAACAGCAACAGACCCTATGATCCTTTCGAGGCTTTTTGTTACAGAGTAGACTATGACTACGAGATCTAATTCTACACGCTGATGGATAAGGATAGTAAAGCAAGAAGGAGGAAACTATAACATAGCGTAGTTCACTGTATAATGACAATGGATTCTAAAGCAAATATATAAAAACAAGTAGGAATAGTTCTATGTAAACAGTAAAACAAAGCTGTGCATAACACTTACCGTACAGAGTTGTGTATTACTGTATCTTTAAGCCATATTGGACATGTGGAGAGAATAGGGAATGAAAGACTGACTAAGAGGGTGTACGTAGGTGAAGTGGAGGGAGGGAGAGGGAGGGGGAGACCAAGGATGAGGTGGAGGGATGGAGTTGAGAGGTAAATGAGAGGGGGGTGTGAGCTGGGAGCAGGGCAATGAAATGGCGGGGGACAGGGCGACATGGAGGCGATTTGTTTGCGGCCACTCTTTGCTGGATTAAGGCGTCTGGCAATAGATAGATAGATAGATAGATAGGGATGTGAAGAACCGCTCACCCTCCATCTTCTTATGTAACAACCTCCTATAGACTAATCAATCCATCAGAAATGCATCTACATAAACAAACACATACTAAATAGTTTTCCTCGCTGTCTTTACATATACTATAATTTCCTTGTATTTATTATCGTTGTTTTATAGAAGGAGGGGAAGGTGGTATATCTCACTAGGATCCTTTGGGCAGTCCTTCATTTATGCAACAAGTCATCTCTGGAACTGTCTTCCCCTGTCTGTATTTCCTACATCCTATGATCTCCAGTTTTTCACACGCAGTGTGTCCAGGCATCTCGAAATGAACGGATCTTGAATTTGGCTCTCCTTTGTATTTTTTTTTTTCTTGGAAGGAACGGTTTCCCGGCTCCTGGCCTTTGGTTCCTCCTTCCTTGCACAAAAAAAGAAATGAGAGGAGCATGTGGAGTTACATGGAGAGACAGACTGACAAATGAGGAAGTGAAGGAGCGTTGTGGTGTGGATGTGGATGTGATAGGAAGCGTTAGGAGAAACACACTGAGGTGGTTTGGCCATGTGGAGAGGATGGAGAGTGAGAGACTGACGAGGAGAGTGTATATGAGTGAAGTGGAGGGGGAGAGAGGGAGGGGGAGGCCAAGGATGAGATGAAAGGATGGAGTGGAGAGGTATATGAGAGAGGGGGATGTGAGCTGGGAGCAGGGCAGTGAAATGGCGGGGGACAGAGCGACATGGAGGCGATTTGTTTGTGGCCACTCCTTGCAGGATTGAGGCGTCTGGCAACAGATAGGTAGATAGACAGTTATTCGTCCTATCTATCTATCGCCAGTCTCCAGAATCCCGTATCTATCCATCTATCTGTCTATCTATCGCCAGACGCAATAATCCTGTACCTATCCATCTATCGCCAGATGCCATAATCTCATATCCATCCATCTTTCTATCTATCTATCGCCAGACGCCATAATTCATTACCTATCAGTCTATCGCCAGACGCCATAATCCCGTATCTATCCATCTATCTATCTATCTATTTATCACCAGACGCCAAAATCCCCTATCTATCCATCTGTCTATCTATCGCCAGACGCCATAATCCCATATCTATCTATCGCCAGACGGTATAATCCCTCATCTATCTATATATTTATCTATCTATATATCGCCAGACGCCATAATTCCGTATCTATCTATCTATCTATCGCCAGACGCCTTAATCCCGTACCTATCTATCTACCGTATCTATCGCCAGACGCCATAATCCGGCAAGGGGTGGCCGTTTGTCTCTTGAGTTAGTTGTTTTACGGGGAGGGGCACTAACCCTCCGCCAACCCACTTGTTGACACTTAAGGAACAAGTATGGGTTGGTTATATGGTTACCACCCAGCGTTGTAAATGGTTTCCTGGCTTACAGGAAACCATTAGGCTTGTCACTCAATGTAAAGCCACCTGAAAAGGAAAGAGGAGTAACAAAAAGTGACAGGAAAGATGGGAGAAATAGGAAGAGAGGAGGACAGACACAGAAAAAGAATGATAAAGGTGAAGGAAGAAATAGGCAGCACTACATCAAGTGAGTGGATGCTGGTGAGAAATAGAAAGAGAGGAGAGCAGACACGAAAAAGAATGATAGAGGTAAAGGAAGAAGTAGGCAGCACTACATCAAGTGAGTGGATGATGGTCGCCACCTTGGAATCATATCCATTAATCCTTGAAGTAGTCGGCCACCTCCGATATTTTGCTCAGTTGCCGCTGTGTTGGTCTCGTCATTACGGTATGTGTTGTGTCTTTGGCCTTCTCATGTTTACATTGAGTGCGGTAGGTTTCTCGTGCTCCATCACCTGTATGGTATTGCTGAGTGACATGTCTTGGTGGTGTGGGGTAGCCAGATAATGTCACTCATCATATCATCAGTCAGACCTTGCCTCGGTGTTCTTTTGGCCCCTTGCACTGGTACCGTAAGTGCACCAGTGAAGGGTGTTGCCAGGACTGACGTGTGCACGGGTGCTTAGCGTCACCCGCGTTGGATGGCTGCCACAGACGCTGCCCGTCACTGACACTATGTTTATTATCATATCCTCTCAGTGGCAACACTTCCACAATGGCTGGAGTGTCGTACCATGAGCTCTGACCCCCTGTTGTGGTGGTAGGTGAACCTCTAGGTCACCCCAGTCCTCTGTGATCAACCCAGTCACCTCCAGCCCCATGTGTGGATTGCCTTACATGGCCGTGCACAGTAAACACCTCGAGTGTTGCAAGGATCTCCTGACTGAATGGCTACATCAGACTGGTAGTGTTTGGTGAGAACTAAATCACTTTTACTGTTGTGTGGCATCTACAGTACAAGTGCCATGTCCAGGCCAGTTGTATGGTACTATCATCGCTTCGTTTTTCGTCTCGTTTCGTTTATAAACGCTCCAACCTGTTTGCATGCATTGCCTTAGTCACCTACTGGCGGCTCTCCATGATGCACGATCTCTGGCAGCCTCCCTATTCAGTCCCTTATCCATGAGGTGGCACCCAATGACTTCGCCCCGTTTTTTTTTTTTTTTTTTTTTTTTCGGTCTGCTTCTCGCATCCCTAACTCTAATGTTCACATTTCTCACTTTCTGCAACCAACTGTCATCCCCCATCCTCTCCACATGCCCAAACCATCTCAATCTACCCTTCTTCATCACATCAATACACTCCAGTCCCATCCATTCTCCCAAACCATCTCAATCTATCCTTCCTCATCACCACACCAATACACTCCACTCCCATCCTTCCTACCAAACCATTTCAATCTACCCCTCCTCATCACACCACCAGTACACTCCAGTCCAATCTTACCTCTCAACTCTTCCGTCACAAACTTAGCCCCCCCTCCTCCCCCAGGCCTCACACTCAGGGACGCACTGTACATTCACCTAATCATTGTCATTTCTGTACGTTTGAGTCTGTGAATATCCTCTCTCTTTACTGCCCAGGTCTCACTACCATATAGCATTACACTCCTAACACATGCCACATACAAAGACCCCTTAGCACGTAGGAAGAGACCTCTAAGTGTCAGGAGAGGCAACAGCTTCCTGAACTTCTTCCAACCACTACTCACTCTAGCCACAGAGCTGCTCCAGCCCCACCTCCAGCACATAACATGTGTCCCAGATAACAAAACTCTTCCACATACTCAAAAGACTCACCAGAAAGTTCAGTCCTTTCACGCCTCACAATCTCTACATAATAATAATAATAATCATAATGATCATTATCATCATCATCATTATCATCATCATCATCATCATCATCATCCAGACCTCCTTTACCACCCTACGGCAGGGTGAGAAGTAGCAACGTTCAGACAACCTAAGTTTGCCCAGTTCAATGGACCACGCTTCCATTCACTCATTAGTCAAGCCCCCGGAATCCTGGCTCCATCAGATAAACCAAAAAAACTTTCACCACGTTCTGTAGCTTCTCTTATACCTATCTGATACAGTCAATTAGAACGCTGTCACGTTAAAATGGGGTGCCAAATTCCTGGTTATGCACTTATCACAACATTCATCCAGCCAGGCTCACCGACTTCCATACCTCTCATCCCAGCACACTCATCCACCATATTTCTCCACCTTCTCCTTGGCCTACCTCTCCTCCTCCCTCCTTCAAATTCGCTCAGATATACCTTTTTCACCACTCTATTGTTATCCATTCTCTCCACATGACCATACCATCTCAGTACACTCTCTTCGATTCTGGTGTCCACCGACTTCTTCACTCCACATCTTCCGCGAATCGTTATTTCGTATCCTATCCACTCTCTGTACTCCACATACATTCCTCAGCAGTCCCATCTCCACTGCTCTCACTCTTGACTTTTCATTTTCATGCCACACCATGCATCACAGCATACAACAAAATTGAGATATTCCATCCATCACCATTCATTACCAACGCCATCCTTGTCCCCATTACTCGTGTTTTCACTTCGCGCGCACACACACACACACACACACACACACACACACACACACACACACACACACACACAGTACATGGAACTTCTACAAATGGTAAGAAGCAGACAAGAAACATTCAGATATTATGGATCTACAATAAGAAGTGTGAACGTCGGGGGTAGGGTTGCGCGAGGCAGACCGAAAAAGACCTGAGACGAGGTCATAGAGTGTGACCTCAGGGATAAGGGACTAAATAGGGAGGCTGCCAGAGATCAAGCAGCGTGGAGAGCCATCATGTGACCAAGGCTGATGCATGCAATCTTATTGGAGCTTTTATAAACGATACGAAACGGTCACAGTACAAAGCAACTGATTAAGCAGGAAATAACTTAGTGTAGAATCCGAATGCAGTATAGATATCGCTGGGAAATAAGCCAGGAAAGATGTGATAAACTGTAGATTAGCTGGAAAGAATGGAAAACACAATCCACTGAGTGCCCACATATAGAGCCACATGGAAATTTATATTAGACCACCGCCATTAAGAAATAAAAGGACCTTTTAACATGAGGCAACGTAAGAACAAGAGAGAGAGAGAGAGAAAATAAAAACGAAACGACAATGGACGGTATAAAGATTCGTCGAAGTTACATAAGGGTCCCCTACATTATGTGGGAATTTTCTTTATTGCAAGCCCCGCCCCCAATGCGGCGTCTACCTGTCTGCCTCTACCTATTTAAAACCCCCATGCCCAGTCAGCGACCCTCAGTGTTGCTCTTGGTATGGTGGGGTGTACATCTGCTTCGATTATGTCATGGCGCCAGGCCGTCTACCTCTTCATCCGCTTCTCGCTGCCACACCAACGAATCAACGATCACCGCCTCAGTTACCAAATGTTAGAGGTAGGGTGTAGACGCACGCCGCCCAGCTCCGCGGCGCGGCGCCTGGCTTACCCACAGGGTACCAGTGCACACCAGTCTCGCGTCATAGCAAGGGCAGAACATGTTCGTGTTTCGCTGAGGGTTCACTTAAGCACCAATAGTTTATTTATTACTGACCCTTTTATTAATCAACTACTTAGTTCACACCCTGCAATTCACTTAAGACTCTAAACCACCCCTACACCCATTATCAAGATCACGGCAGCCACGTAATAACCCGCCATCCTCATATCGAGCAACCTCGCCTCAGACCCTGACCCCCCCATACTGCCCTTCCTCCACCCCTCCCCTTTCCTTATACCCCTACCCAAGCCCCCCAGGGCTACAACCATAGAGGTAGAAGATATGGAACGTTGTGGTGGCGCTGTGGATGTGCTGTTGTTTTTAGAGAGAATGGAGAATGCGAGACCGACTAGGAGAGTATGTGAGTGGGGTGAAGGTGGAGGAGGTGTGGGAGAAACCGAGGATGAGATGGAGGGGTCGGGTGGAGAGGTAGATGAGTGAGGAGGGTGTAAACTGGAGAGAAGGAAGCGGGATGGCAAAGGATAGAATGACCTGGAGACGATATATTTGTAGCCACCCTTTCCTAGATTCAGGTATCTTACTATAATACTCGAAGACAAATTAGAAGAGGCCTGGTCTAAGCTGAATGAAAACGTGTGGGTGATAAGAAGATACCGATGCCGAGAAACGTTTGTATATAGAAAGGATTAATGGGGGCCTTCTAACAAATTTACAGATACCGAATAACGTTTGCATATAGATGGGATTAATAGAGACTTTCTGGTCGATATACCGACACTGAAAAACGCTTGCATATAGAAGGGGTTAATGGAGACTTTCTAACCACGTCTTCAGCGTAGGTCAGACGGGTTCACCTGACAGCACCCCTCCACCTCGCTCTCTTCTGCCCAGCGAGAATAAAACGGAAAAGACGTGATCCTATCGTATCTGGGAGTCCGGGGAGGTGCCAGATTCAGTCACGTTGTTACTACACGTGCGAATTTCCCGCTACTGAGTGAAATCTTCCCGGGTTAATGCCTTGAATCCTGGTGATGTCCATTCTTTTTTTTAAGTTTATTCTTGTTGTTATAGTCTTTATTTTCATCTGACGGAACCAGACCACTCCCACAAAGAGAATGCTAAGTCGTGGTTGCGTGAAATTCAGTGGGCCTCAGTTAAGAGATAGAAATGAGTCTCCTTGGTTACTAGTCAAATCTGCTCTCCAGCACGAATGCATAAAAAAATACCCCGCCGAATTGAAAGGGTTAAATTTGTTATCACGGAAAAGGAAAAAAAAGTTTATAAGAGATAGTTTTCCACCGTTTAGCCGCAGTTCCTTCTTCCATGCTTAAAAAAATATAAAAAAAAAATTGTCCCTCGGCTGAATAAAATCGTCTGGCGTTGGTCATAGAAACTGGTTAACTCCTTCAGTCCGATGACACAGTTTTATTTTAATTCTGTCTGTCTATTTCTGCCTCTCTGTCTGCCTCTGTCTCTGTCTGTCTGTCTCTCTCTCTCAAGACGATTTTAAACTTGGAAAAGACCCTTAGTGGCGAAGGGGTTAATGAAGGCTAGATATAACCCCTCCAGTTCGACAAATCCCCTTTAAGCTGGATAAAATCGTCTGGAGATTGCACGAATAAGATTACAGTACTCGTAGTGAAAGGGTTGTGTACCACGTTAGCCACACCGCACACCCTCACTCGAATTCTAGGACAGTGAATGAAACGAGGTACACTTAAGAGACATTAAAGCTCTGCCTGGTATTCTGCTGCTCCCACTTAACACTTAGAGAGAGAGAGAGAGAGAGAGAGAGAGGGCGTGTGTGGGGGGGATATCCGTCATTTTCCTGTATTGTATCAGAGGGAATAATTGGGGGGAGAAGCATACGAAGCCTCTCCCAGCTTAGGAATATTAGGCAACAGAGGGAAGTAAAAAGTAGAAGAGATGAGGTGAAATATTGGGTGAAGTTTTTGTGTCTGGCTGTATAGTACTGTTACACAACTACACTTTCACACACACACACACACACACACACACACACACACACCTCAACCCCAGTGCCCTTTTATGCTCAGTGACCCGTACTTAGGCTATGGTGTCATGTGTTTACTTCTTTCCAGAGCTGAAAATATTGTCTGAGTATTAACCCTCTTATTCCCTGACATTTTATTATTCTAGCTATTTCCAGACGATTTTATTTAGTTAAGAGGGTCTGCTTGAAGTGGCAGGTCTTGATATAACCCTTAAGAAAGCCACGACATGCCATGACCGGCACAACAGCTGAGCAGAGAAAAAATAATGATGCTCTGTTCTTGTCTAGCGGAAAAGTTTTGGGTGTTTCTCGGCTATACTTGGCTCTATGGGAAAAGAGAGAGAGAGAGAGAGAGAGAGAGAGAGTTCAATAGCTGGAAAGGAGACAATGCTTTGGTGTTCCTCAAAGCAGGGCAATTTTACAAGCCATATTGGGCAAGAGTTTTACTTATTGATACCAAATTTTAGCTGAAGTATTGTGTTCTCACTCGATTCGCCCACTTAAGAAAAGTATCCTATCCTTGTGTGTGTGTGTGTGTGTGTGTGTGTGTGTGTGTGAGAGAGAGAGAGAGAGAGAGAGTACGAGGATGCAGACAGACATAGGAACAAAACACATCCAGTCACTTAAACCTCAGACAGAGTACCAAGTGGAAGGGACTCAAGTTTTAGGCCACATTACAAAACACAGACCAAAGCAATGTACGAAAAAGCACCACTGGGCCAGAAAAACAATATACGAAAAACAGTAGGGCCTTAAAAACAAAAGACAACAAGGAGGGCAGGAGATCAAGCTGTGTTGATTGCCTTGATTGTCTCCTCTATCTGACAGAGCGTTGGACACGACGGGAGTCATTTCTGGTCATTGTCTTTTGTTTTGACTGTAACAGTGGGCCAAAACAATAGAAAAAACAACAGAGGCTTATAAACAGGAGGCAGGAAGGAGGGCGGGAGGGAGGGCTGTTATGTACTGCCTCTTCCATTCAACACAACACTAGCAGTTGGACCTAATTATCTACGGGAGGATTCTCTCTCTCTCTCTCTCTCTCTCTCGTTTTTTGTCTGTACTACATTAGAAGGACGCATCGTGCCGATTGTGTACCCAATTTTTTAACACGAGAGAGAGAGAGAGAGAGAGAGAGAAAGTGTAAATTTTTCCTTGTAGTACACATCTCAGACACTCCTAAATAAACACACACACAAACACACAAACTAATGTACACAGAACAGGCGAAACTTGGAATTTGACATCCGTAGACTTTCAGGAGGCAGCAAAATTTTATTAGCGAATTAATAGCCGATCGAAAGTTAGGTTAGGTCACTTTGGGCAGGGTTTGGTCTGATCAGGTAATTTTTGGTTGGGTTGGGTTTAGTTCCACTAGATGTAGACGGATTAGGTTAGATTGCTTTAGAATACGTTGGTTTTGATATGTTTTGGGTTGGGTTTTATTTTGCTGGGTTAGGCTGGGTTAGGTTCGGTTGGATTAGGTCATTTTAGGCTCGACTGGGTTGGGTTAGGTCGGTTATGGTATGGTTAAGTGAGACTGGGTAGGATTAGGTAGGGTTAGATGCGGTTAGGCTGCGTCAGAATTGGTTAGGTTAGGTATGAGGAGGTTACATGAGATTGTGAGGTTAAATACAATTAGACTGGGTTAGGTGAGGTTAAGTTAGATTAAGTTGGGTTAACTTGGGATGGATTAGGTCATTCGAGGTTAGGTAGGGTTCAGTTCGAGCAAATATAGATAGGTTATTGGAGACTGGGCTAAAATAAATTGGTTTATGCATTGCGGTCTTTTGTTGGTCGGTCCTTCCAAAGTCAAACATCACAGGAGGTGGGCGTGGTTTTGTGTGTGTGTGTGTGTGTGTGTGTGTGTGTGTGTGTGTGTGCTCGCTTCGTGTTTCGTCTGTTTTATATATTCTGTGTGTGCCTTGTGTAACTAAAAGTTTGTTTTCAGTATAGCATATGTTTTTAGTTTATTTAGCTCTCTCTGGACGATTGTATAAGAGCTTCGTGGAAAATACTAGAACTAGAAAGATGGCAGTAGGTACAGCCTTGTGTACCAGATATCCTGCCCAAGTTTCATTAGCAGATACGTTGCCCAAGTTGAATAAAGTCGTCTGAAGTAAGAATAAGGTTGAACAGACGTTGCTGTACTGAAAGTCGTTGGATATGCCTTGTTTTATGTCTTTTCGTATGTGGCTGCGAGATAACAGACTCAAGTTCAGTCTTTTATGGGAAGCGTTAATAGATATCTCAGTGCTTTGCTTAATACTCAAACACCTCCCAGACACATTCATAAATGCACTTACACACTTTACAACGCTGCCTTGGCATCCGGCTACTTTCCGGATACGTTTAAGACCGCGACAGCAACTCTAATCCCCAAAAAAGACAAGACAACAACAGACCCCTTAAACTTCAGGTCCATCAGTTTACTCGAAGTGCTGGGAAAAACGTTCGAACGAATCATCAACAGTAGATTACGCCAATACTTAGAAGATGAAAACCTTCTTTCCCCCAGACAGTTTGGCTTCAGACCTAGACGATCCACACAGGACGCCCTAAACATCATCACCAATTACTTACACATCAACCAAAACATCCGCAATGCATACAAGACAGCCCTTATTACTCGAGACGTAAAACGTGCATTTGACTCTGTTTGGCACGCAGGCCTGAAGTACAAAATCTGCGAACAATTCAACTTTCCTTCACTCATTAAAAAACTACTTTGCAATTTTCTAGACAGCCGCACAATGCGCATTAAATTTAAAGATAATTACTCAGACTTTTTCCAGCTTCATGCAGGTGTACCTCAGGGCTCCGTCCTCGCACCCACCCTCTACACACTCTACACAAATGACATCCCCACCCCACTACATGACGATTCACTCACCATCCAATACGCAGACGACATTACTCAACTTGTACTATCAACGACAATTGACGGAATTACCAACAAAGCGAGGATAGAGCTGGACCGAATTGCACGATGGCAGCAGAAGTGGCGGATTCAAGCGAATCCCTTGAAATGCACAGTAACATATTTTCGTATTAAATCAGCCAACCCCCGCCCACTTTTTCTAAATTCGCGTGATCCCGATCGCGTTCCCATTCCTATTAGGAATACTTGCACCGTACTTGGTCTTACATACGACAAAAACTTCAAATTTCATCATCATATACGAGGCAAGGCAGGCGTGGCTGGCACTGCACTAACACAAATATACCGGTTCCGTAGTGCAGCATCTAACTAAATTTCATCTATATAAAGCACTGATCAGACCACTGCTCACGTATTCACCGTTAAGTTTATCTCTTTCGGCCAAAAGCAACATTCTAAATTTACAGAAAGTTCAAAACAAAGCCATACGTTGGGCACTGAGCATACGGTGGGATGATTTTATCACCAACATACACTCTCATGAACGCGCCAACATTCCACCCATCAACACTTACCTTCACCACCTACAACAAAAACAAATCACCAAACTCACCGACGTTCACACTGACTTCATCGACTTTTTCACCCGGATCACACCCCCCACACGACCTCTAGCCAACCTCTTCCACCCTGACGCAAGACCTGCACCAACCCCATTGTTCACTTAAGCACCAATAGTTTATTTATTACTGACCCTTTCATTAATTAACTTAGTTCACACCCAGCAACTCACTTAAGACTCTAAACCACCCCTACACCCATTATCAAGATCACGGCAGCCACGTAATAACCCGCCATCCTCATATCCAGCACCCCCGCCTCAGACCGTGACCCCCCCATACTCCCCTTCCTCCACCCCTCCCCTTTCCTTATCCCCCTACCCAAGCCCTCTAGGGCTACAACACCTTACCCAAACACCCGTATCCTACCGTCCTACCCAGGATCCTGGAGTCGGAAAAATCAGATGAACCTGAGAGGCAGCCAATAAGCTAATGCTTGGCAGAGAAAGCCGTAGCGATTCACTCCTCCCGTCCTTAAGTAACAACACAGTGCACGTGCGAGACCCCCCCCCCCCTTCCCAACACCAAACACACGCACGTTGGGTTAAGCCCCGACACTCTTTCTCTTAGTCAAAATTCTTCCTCTCCTACTTTTAAAAAAAAAAACCACACACACACACACACACACACACATGCACCTTACACAATGCAACCAGGACCAGAGCTCTCAGTAATGCCGGGAGTTTAAACTAAGGCCTAGTTCCTGCCGTCATGTGTCGTCGCCCTGGTTGCATAACACTCATCACATATACACAATCATTCTTACCTTCCTTCCTTCCTTTCCCCCCCTTTTCTATACGTCATTATTATTATTATATATTACTTGTTGGTGCACCTGTCCGGGCGAGATGGGCTCATCCAGTTCGGGGATAGTGACATCAGTTGTCACCTCATCTACAACCTCATTGTTCACATCCTCTCTGTTCAGCACAGACTCAAAATGGAATTTAAAATCCTCATCACTGGGGCACAAGATTTCATCAGGTCTGTCCATGTTAAAGTCTCCTTTCCAATCAATTGCTCTCCACACTCTTGCGTCATCAGCGTCATCCAGCAGCCTCTCCCACCTACCAAGATTGCTACCACCTATCTCTACTGCTCTGTCTACCCTGCCTACATTGTCCTTCGCACACGAGTATAAAGCGTCAGTGATGCGCTTCTCTAAAGCATCAACATTTACATAATCTTCATTAGGTACTCTTTGCATAATATTATTCACAAATGCTTCTTTGTTGATTCTGTTAAATCTGAGTGACTTTCTCATTAAACAAGTCTTGCCAGCATTTCCATGAAGGGCTGCGTGATCTCCTAGCGACCCCGCCCTCGTCATGAGACTGTCCAAATCTACGCCTGAACACGTAACTGTTACTGTAATGGGGGCATGATCGGAAGGGAGGTCACCCCGCCTTAACACAGAAAAATCACTCATATAGTCTATCAGAGACGGTGACGCCACACATGTATCCACCTCCGAAACCCAGGTGCCGCGTCTCCGATATGTTTTATCACCAGGAAAATGTTTGTCAGCATACATGAGGTTATTAATGACAACCAATCTGTTATCAATACATATAGTACACAACAATTCAGCGTTATCGTTAGCCATGTTTACATCATCGTGAATCACTGGGTATGACATATCATTTACATTAGGGATCTCCGCTATCGACAATAATTGCTTTACACTTTTCCCAAATCTAGCATTCATGTCACCAATTATGATGTATCCTTTATATGTGTACCTAGAATTTACTTTTACTTGGATTGAGGCAAATAAGTCGTGGGAGTAATACGGGGAGTCACATGGAGGAATGTAACAGAAACCAAACAACACACCCTCAATGTTACGAAACTGCATCCAGACTTGATCTCCAATGCTTGTGTCGACATCGAATACCAACGTAGATAACCAGTTCTTAATACAGACAATCGTTCCACCCCGTTCCGCTGAACCAACTACCTTACTCCTATAAGTCACATATCCGGAGAATGACACTGACATAGACGTCTTAACCTCATTAATACTAATCACATCATAATTATGTAGCATCTGCTGCACATTTGTTTTTTCTAACTTTGTGCGCACTCCACCTATATTCCACGACAGTACGCTTATTTTCCTTACTTGCTGTGGTGATCCAAAACACACACACACACACACACACACACACACACACACACACACACACACACAAATGAGGACATACTAATAAAGATAATAACATCAGTCATCAGACCAACCCTGGAGTATGCGTCAGTAGTCTGGAGTCCTCATCTAAAAAAACACATAGATAAGATTGAAAAGTTCAAAGGGCAGCTACAAGATGGGTACCAAGCTTAAGGGATCTAAGCTACGAAGAAAAACTGAATCTACCTACACTACAGGAGAGAAGGAAAAGAGGAGACATGATTATACTATATAAATGCATATCAGGGAAGGCGAAAATAGACATAAATGAGTATATAACCTATGGGGATGCAGCAGTAAGAGGACACTGCAAAGAACTGCATAAAAGGAGAGGCAATAAAGACGTAAGGAAATTTAGTTTCCCAAATAGAGCAATTGATCAATGGAATGCACTACCGAATGAAATAGTGTGTGCCAAAACATTTCATAAATTTAAGGATATGGTTGATAAAAATGGTTTACTACACGGGACTACGAGCTTTATTCATTCCTATAAAGATACAATTAGGTAAGAACACACACACACACACACACACACACACACACACACACACACACACACACACACAGTACAGGGAACCTCAACAAACGGTAAGAAGCAGACAAGAAACATTCAGATATTATAGATCTACAGTAAGAACTGTGAACGTCGGGGGTAGGGTTGCGAGAGGCAGACCGAAAAAGACTTGAGACGAGGTCATAGAGTGTGACCTCATGGATAAGGAACTGAATAGGGAGGCTGCCAGAGATCAAGCAGCGTGGAGAGCCATCATGTGACTAAGGCCGACGCATGCAAGCTTATTGGAGCTTTTATAAAAGATACGATACGATCACAGTACAAAGCAACTGATTAAGCAGCCAATAACTTAGTGTAGAATCCGAATGCAGTATAGATATCGCTGGGAAATAAGCCAGGAAAGATGTGATAAACTGTAGATTAGCTGGAAAGAATGGAAAACACAATCCACTGAGTGTCCACATATAGAGCCACATGGAAATTTATATTAGACCACCGCCATTAAGAAATAAAAGGACCTTTTAACATGAGGCAATGTAAGAACGAGAGAGAGAGAGAAAACACAAAAAACAAAAGATAATGAACAGTATAAAGATTCGTCGAAGTTACATAAGGGTCCCCTACATTTTGTGGGAATTTTCTTTATTGCAAGCCCCGCCCCTAGTCTGCCTCAACCCATTTAAAACCCTCATACTCGAGTCGTCTGAGGCTTCACCTGGGGCTTCACCTGAGCTTGCCGGCGCCTCCTTTTATCTGGCGCCGTGCAGTCTATCGCTCACTCCCCGTTGCCTCCTCCATCATCGGGCTGCTTCCACCATCGCCATCGCCTCGTTCCCTTCCTCTGCCGCCCTTGCCTTGTCTGCAGCCCGCCAGGAGACAGGACGTGTGTGCTAGGCAATCCCTAGGTCCTGTCCTCCCCACTTACTTTTAATCAGCCCATACCCCACTGACCGGGCTAATGTATGGCCCGGCCTGCAATATAGTTGCAGGAAATCTTAGAACGAACGAACGAACGAGTCAGCTAAACTCAGTGTCGGTCTTGGAAAGGGGGAGTGGAGTGCACATCTGCTTCTGTTAGGCCATGGCGCCAGGCCGTCTACCTGTTCAAGTGAGGAACATAATTCGTGTTTCACTAAGGCTGGGGGATGGAGGAAGGATTACTAAGAGGAGGATGTGGAGTTAAAAGGAAAGACAGACTGACAAATGAGGAAGTGAAGGAGCGTTGTGGTGTGGATATGGATGTGACAGAAAGCGTTAGGAGAAATACACAGTTGGGGTGTGAGCTAGAGGGGAGGGCAGTGAGGTGGGAGGGGGGAGGGCACCACTGCTTACGAGATGGAAGCGTCGGTGGTGTTAATAATTGTTCTTTATTCTTCATTTATTTTGTATTAATCTCGTCGTCTTTGTACTTATTGTTTTTATATTGCTGAAAAGTAACAGGAACTACTGTATCATGTATTAACCTTTGTATCTCTGCCTTGGGGCTAAGATGCGAATGAATGTGTTTGAATGGATGAGTTAATGGGGAGTGTGGCGTCCTGTCTCGGCTACCTCCCTTTCCTTGGGAGAAGCAGCCTAGGTATATAGATAGATAGATCTCTGCCTTATTCATTCGCGGTCCAGCAGCGGTAGCAGCAACATCTCCTCCTCTCTCCAGCATGGCCTCTACTTCTGCCACAGCTCGCAACCCGTTGAGGGGGGCTGACCTGGCAGCTGAGCCTGAGGGAGGAGAGCAGACCACCACCATCACTGGCACCGTGAAGTGGTACAGCATCAGGGCGAAGTACGGATTCATCCGGCGCCAGGATTCTGGCGCCGATGTATTTGTACATCGCTCAGGGATCGCTGCTACCTTTTCTCGGCGCCACTCGCCCTTGTTACGTCAGGGCGAGACAGTGGAGTTCCACATTCTCCAGACACCGAAGGGTCCCGAGGCTATAGACGTCACTGGACCGGGGGGTGCAGCTGTGCAAGGCTCTGCCTATGCACAGCGGCGCCCCACGGCCCAGGGCCGGCGGCCTGGGGATCCCCGATGACCTGGGGATGTGGACACCATTGTCGCCATGTGCATCGCGACGGCGAAGGCTTTCTGTGGCGATGACAAGGCAGCTATGCTCGTTCTACTCCCTCAAGTCTTTGAGAAGAACGGGCTGCCACGCCTTGTCATCCCTCAGAGCTTCGCTCGTGATGCACGGCCATTCTCGCGTCAGGAGCGTCACACCACAACGCTGCAGCCTCCTAGACCCCGCACAACACCGCGGAAGAGGCTGCAGCTCGACACTTCCCTAAACAGGGCAACTGCCGCCTCCTGCTCTACCTCTGCCCAGCCCAAGGACATCGACACCGCCGATGATCACTGCCCGCCGTCAGCAGCTGAGGGAAGGGTCGCCTCTCCTGTCTTCTCCATCATACAGGAAGAAAGCGACCACACCTCCCCCTTACCACCTGATGCTGTCGTGAACCTCCAGGCCACCGAGGAGGCATGTACCTCTCCCTCCCCACCACCGACATAGAACAAGAAGAGGAAGAGGAAGAAACAGCCTAAACCACCGCCACCTGCCGAGATAGATCCTGAAGGCACTACTCCACACGCTTCTGAACCTGACCTCAGCTATAACGACACCCTCAGCAAGGCAGAAATTTCCAACATCGTAAAGTCGGCCTTTAATCCCGACATTCTCCTAGGCCGTCTAAAACAGACAGACGTATCCTTATTTTCCAAACTAACCAGCCCCAGCAGTTCCTCGTAGAGGCTGCTCCACTGACATCTCTGATAACTCTGGCGGGCTCTCCACCCTGAGCTCGGGTCCATTTTCATAATAAAATGGACGAATCTCAACAACAACAACGCCCCCCCCCTACACACATCTACACGCAAGCTAATCAGTTTCCACATCTTAAAGTTGTACAAACCTACCTACGTGCAAGATATACAAGGAAAGTTATTACGAAAATGGTTATGGTCATCATCTTGCTCGTTCATTGGCGAGTTTCCTTAACTGGCCTCTGTGTGTGGTTTATGGCTTCTCTCTAGACTTGAAGGACTTGTATCTCAGTACTTGAAGCTTATTGATTCCTTGTTTTTTATACTGTGATAATTATAGGTCTTTCACAATAACCTGGCCCATTATTTTCGTCCTTCATACATATATCTCCTGGTCCATTTTCTCGTCCTTCATACATACATCTGCCACCCATTTCTGTATTACCTTCACCTTCACTTGGTAGATTTTTGTCCTGTATACCTACTTCGACCATCCATTTCTACTGTACACTCACTTTAAGCTGGTCCAAATTCACGTCTTCCATACAAACTTCACTTATCAATCAATAAGTCAGTCAGTCAATCAATCTAACTGTCTACTTGTCTATCACCAGATGCCTTAATCCCGTCAGGGGTGACCACAAATGATTCACCTCCATGTCACCCTTTCCTCCTCCATATGGCGACCTTCTCTGCAACTCACGCCCACTTTTCTCACCTCAACCCTTCCTCTCTAACTTCACTTCCCTCCACAGTTTCTCGTATTGAAATAGATAATTTTCTGACCTGAAGTTTCCTTGTCTTGCTTCACTCCTATCCAAAGGCCTCTCGTATTGAAATAGGAATCCTCTCATCACGGCTGGATTAAGCATGTGGGAGGCCCGGGGCCCGCTTGGAAGGGAGGCCCCCTTTCCAACTCCCCCAATGGCATACACCACAGACTGGTAACCTAAATCCTAATATATAAATAGGACACTTTTAGTTAGGAAATACTGAACGGGGACTATTCATCCAATGCTGTAATATGTAATGCATAAACACGAAATGAAATGAACACAAGTTGCTCTGGTGGGAGGCCCCCTCTTGGTGGGTGGCCCAGGGCCCGGAACCCTAGGGCCCCCCCCCTTAATCCGGCGGTGCCTCTCATCTCAAGCCCTCTCCTACTTCTCTCGTCTCCAAAGTCTCTCATATTAAAGGCGATACACTTTCTTAGTATTCTGGTCCACCTCGGTCTCTTAAACTGGTCTCGGGTCCTCAAGGCACAATCAAAAGCTGTAGGTGTTTCGTCTGGGCAATAAAACGATTTCTTTGAGACTTCCCTTCCAGTTTATTGGCTGTAAAATCTACCGTTCTTGAGTTTTCGGTGATACAATACATTTTGTGTTCTGGCATGACATATAAGTTAATTGTGCATCTTTTTTTTTTTCTTTTGAGAGAGAGTGGGTGAGTGAGTGTGTGCGTGCGTGCGTGCGTCCTTTACCGCAGCATTTTGTAAGTAGAAAATGGAAAACTTTGACCAGTTCCCTTTCGCTACCTCAGTCCATGTAATAAGGTGCTGGAATTTCCTATCAGCAAAAGGCATGGTATCACTTTTCTCTCATGTCATCTCAGTTTATATTTTTATTTTTATATTTTCCTTTTCCCTACTTTCATTTATTCTTTCCTCCATTTATATCCTCCACACTCCTACCTTCATCAATTCTTTTCCTCATCGTAATTTCCCTTATCAGGCAAATCACTTAGGATCCTCGCAAGCCTGTACTTAGAGCCGATAGCATCAGTGGTTATAATGATTCCAAGCAGGAAAATTGTACACTTGAAATACACAGCCTCTTCGACTTACGGTCCTCCTCATTATAAAGGGTGAGGCATAAGTCTGTAGGCATATGGAAAGGACACATCTGAGGTTATCCTGTGTGTGTGTGTGTGTGTGTGTGTGTGTGTGTGTAAAAGAGGTTTCTACTATCGCAACATTTAATCACAGCAGATTTATTGTGTGTGTGTGTGTGTGTGTGTGTGTGTGTGTGTGTGTGTGTGTGTGTGTGTGTGTGTGTGTGCGTGCGTGCGTGCGTGCGTGCGTGTGTTCGTGTTCGTGTTCTTGAGGCAGTTCTGCTTCATCACCAAACTAGCTCCCGTAACATCACTAACCAACACCGATGACTGGCACCTCAAATCACTAGCTCCCTCGACCAGTGCCCAGTTATCAAGCCTCTTCCCCTGTATGTTGCTGAGAGGAGAATTGGGTGATATTTTTATAGCCTCGTGACTGACTCTAGACGGCACAGTACTCGTTACCAACAGTGTATCAGGCGCCTTGGTCATAATTCTTAGTCCTTTCGAAGAGATTACATTTAAACGATTCAGTTTAGGTTTAGGATGGACTAACTTGCCTATCTGCTTACCTGCCTGCGTGCCTGCCTACCTAATTACCTACCCAATTACATGCGTTCCTGCGTAACTGCCTTCGTGCCTGCCTGTTCGTCTACCTACCTGCCTGCCTACACACACACACACACACACACACACACACACACATACAAAGGCTAGGGGTCCAGACATGTTTAGGGCTATTTAGTGATGAGATGAACCCCGTTATAAAACTAGCAAGATTTTGTTTGGTGTGTCCTGCCCTCTGTTTCTCCAACCCACAAACCTGTTTATTTATTTCCATATTAAGACAAACCCCCCATTTACCATATAATTATCGAAGTTCCTATTTATTCTCTTAGTTATTATTTATCTTCTATCTTAATTATCCATAGACTACCCCAAAGCTGTCTCATTATTACCATACTAATCAGATCCACCTCTTTCTCAGACACTCTTTCTCAGTGTAATTATTTATCCCAAAAACCAATTTATTCTCCAGCTCAGCTAAACCCACCTTTATGTGTCAGTTTTATGTTTTTCCTTTTTAATATTAACTTGCCTTATTGTGAAACGTTTGGTGGTTATATAAGTGAAGACAAAGGATTAAGTAAGCAGTCCTAAACTCTGGTTGAGACAGAGAACGTTGATAAGGCAAAAGAATGATTATAAATGTATGTCGACCCAGCATCCTAGCCGTCAATTCTCCAAGTCTAGAGAGAGGGCCGAGGGAGCGCAGTGGTGAATGGAGTCAGTGTGGACCGCGAGTGAGCTAAGAGAGGACGGACGCCTCTGTCACTCCCTCCAGGGACAGAGTATCGCGGTTGTGTTAGTGGTTCGGTTCCTTACTCTCCTGCAGAAGTCTCACCTCGAAGCCTCCTTCCACTCGTTCACAAGTCTCAAAAGTCTCCTTGCACGGCTGGATTAAGCATGTGGGAGGCCCGGGGCCCTCTTGGAAGGGAGGCCCCCTTTCCAACTCCCCCAGTGGCATACACCACAGACTGGTAACCTAAATCCTAATATATAAATAGCCCTTGTTACGGTATATTTCCCTGGTGTGCTTGTAAGTGTGGTGTCGCCTTTTGTTCCATATTACAGGTTGCAGTGTAGACTTCGCAGCTCCCTTTTCTCAGCGATTTATTGCGTGTATTGCACCTCGGCCTCTTACTGGATGTTATAAGGAAAGTTGTTGTTTGTTTCTCGCTTTTTTCAGCTGGAATAATCCCTTCAGTAGGAGAGGCTTTATGTTAGAAAATAAAGCAGCGTAAAAAACGTAAATTCTGGTTAAAGAGGATCATGACCATTGTATTGTAATTGGGAACGCGAAGGGGAAGTCAAGTACTGTCCTATGATTTGACGGTAATTAAAGGGACACCTGTAATTAAAGGTGATTAGCCCACATCCCTCACTGCAGGTACGGAAAGGTGAGACGTGTCCTATCCTCATCAGGTATTTCAAAAATTGTCGTAACCAATAGGGAGCTTGTCTTTACATTTGCGCTTTCAATTTTAATACTGAATCCTGGCTGCAGCATCCAGGTGACGTCCTGTTTATTCTTGTTGTTACCAGACGATTTTATTCAGCATAGGAAAGGTCTGTCGTACTGGAGGGGTCATCTCTTCCTGTTCTATAAGTCTGTCCTGTGTTGAATAAAACTGGAAGAAAATATTAAGGAATGAAGAAGGCATCCCCAGGGTCAGAGAGTTGATCAAGCAGACCTAAGTGTGTGTGTGTGCGTGCGTGCGTGTGTGTGTGTGTGTGTGTGTGTGTGAGTGTGTGTGTGTGTGTGTGTGTGTGTATCTTTTTCTCGCTGCCATGGACTCACCTAGGTATTCCACTGAGGCAAACATCATACCCTTATACTTAGCGGAGGGAACATATCGCAGTCAGGGGGTTCATCTGTCCATCCTCGAGTTTGGCATCAGTTGGGATTCGGAATAATCTTTTTAGTCGCGTATTCTCGTCAGGTAAGTAAGCTCCCTAACACCTTTTCCTTACCGGTTTATTTTTGCTTGCATCTCATTAATAATTCCTTGCATGTTATTTTTGCCTTCCATGATGGTGTTTAAAAGATATACGCAATATACAGGAGAGTAGTAAGGCACACTATGAAAAATATTTCGCTATGGATAAGGTGTCAGGGAGTCACCTTAACCGACGAGAATTCAGGCCTTAATCCCATCAGTCCGAGCATTATTTCCTTCACTACTGCAGACAGAGTGGCACAAAAAAGAAGATATGGAACGTTGTGGTGGCGCTGTGGATGTGCTGGTGTTTTTAGAGAGAATGGAGAATGCGAGACTGACTAGGAGAGTATGTGAGTGGAGTGAAGGTGGAGGGGGTGTGGGAGAAACCGAGGATGAGATGGAAGGGTCGGGTGGAGAGGTAGATGAGTGAGGGGTGTGTAAACTGGAGAGAAGGAAGCGGGATGGCAAAGGATAGAATGACCTGGAGACGATATATTTGTAGCCACCCTTTCCTAGATTCAGGTATCTTACTATAATACTCGAAGACAAATTAGAAGAGGCCTGGTCTAAGCTGAATGAAAACGTGTGGGTGATAAGAAGATACCAATGCCGAGAAACGTTTGTATATAGAAAGGATTAATGGGGGCCTTCTAACAAATTTACAGATACCGAATAACGTTTGCATATAGATGGGATTAATAGAGACTTTCTGGTCGATATACCGACACTGAAAAACGCTTGCATATAGAAGGGGTTAATGGAGACTTTCTAACCACGTCTTCAGCGTAGGTCAGACGGGTTCACCTGACAGCACCCCTCCACCTCGCTCTCTTCTGCCCAGCGAGAATAAAACGGAAAAGACGTGATCCTATCGTATCTGGGAGTCCGGGGAGGTGCCAGATTCAGTCACGTTGTTACTACACGTGCGAATTTCCCGCTACTGAGTGAAATCTTCCCGGGTTAATGCCTTGAATCCCGGTGATGTCCATTCTTTTTTTTAAGTTTATTCTTGTTGTTATAGTCTGTTTATTTTCATCTGACGGAACCAGACCACTCCCACAAAGAGAATGCTAAGTCGTGGTTGCGTGAAATTCAGTGGGCCTCAGTTAAGAGATAGAAATGAGTCTCCTTGGTTACTAGTCAAATCTGCTCTCCAGCACGAATGCATAAAAAAATACCCCGCCGAATTGAAAGGGTTAAATTTGTTATCACGGAAAAGGAAAAAAAAAGTTTATAAGAGATAGTTTTCCACCGTTTAGCCGCAGTTCCTTCTTCCATGCTTAAAAAAAAAAAAAAAAATTGTCCCTCGGCTGAATAAAATCGTCTGGCGTTGGTCATAGAAACTGGTTAACTCCTTCAGTCCGATGACACAGTTTTATTTTAATTCTGTCTGTCTATTTCTGTCTCTCTGTCTGTCTCTGTCTCTGTCTGTCTGTCTCTCTCTCTCTCAAGACGATTTTAAACTTGGAAAAGACCCTTAGTGGCGAAGGGGTTAATGAAGGCTAGATATAACCCCTCCAGTTCGACAAATCCCCTTTAAACTGGATAAAATTATCTGGAGATTGCACGAATAAGATTACAGTACTCGTAGTGAAAGGGTTGTGTACCACGTTAGCCACACCGCACACCCTCACTCCTCTAATTCTAGGACAGTGAATGAAACGAGGTACACTTAAGAGACATAAGAGTTCTGCCTGGTATTCTGCTGCTCCCACTTAACACTTAGAGAGAGAGAGAGAGAGAGAGAGAGAGAGAGAGAGAGAGAGAGAGAGAAAGTGTAAATTTTTCCCTGTAGTACACATCTCAGACACTCCTAAATAAACACACACACAAACTTATGTACACAGAACAGGCGAAACATGGAATGTGACATCCGTTGACTTTCAGGCTTCAGGCAGCAAAATTTGTTAGCGAATATATAGCCGATCGAAAGTTAGGTTAGGTCACTTTGGGCAGGGTTTGGTCTGATTAGGTAATTTTTGGTTGGGTTGGCTTCAGTTCGACTAGATATAGACGAATTAGGTTAGATTGCTTTAGAATACGTCGGTTTTGATAGGTTTTGGGTTGGGTTTTTTTTTGGTTGGGTTAGGCTGGGTTAGGTTCGGTTGGATTAGGTCATTTTAGGCTTGACTGGGTTGGGTTAGGTCGGGTATGGTATGGTTAAGTGAGACTGGGTAGGATTAGGTAGGGTTAGATGCGGTTAGGCTGCTTCAAAATAGGTTAGGCTAGGTATGGAGAGGTTACGTGAGATAGTGAGGTTAAATACAATTAGACTGGGTTAGGTGAGGTTAAGTTAGATTAGGTTGGGTTGATTTAAGTTGGATTAGGTCATTCGAGGACAGGCGGAGTTCAATTCGAGCAAATATTGATAGGTTAGGTGAGACTGGGCTAAATTAAATCGGTTTAGATGTGATTAGGTTGGTTTGGGTTAGGTGAAGTTGAAATAGGACAGATATGGGTAGGATTAGTGAGATTAGTACAGATTAGATATTGTTAGGAGGGATTTCACTAGCACCGGCCACCGTAACATTGGCCTCGTCTGGTCAACCTCAGTTTTCCTTTCACTTTTCCCTGCATATTTCTTTCCTCGACTCCTCATGTTTCCTTGTAGCCTCAGTTCATAATCTCGTTTCCGATTCCCATGCTCCAGTCAAGTTACATTTCCTTTGCCTTTTCTTTATTCGTATTTTCATTTTTTGTTTTTTCTCGTCTAGGAATTGTTTCCCGTAAAACTTCCGTTCCTATCGCCTGTTTCTTTCTCTTTCTCGTCCAGCCAGCCTTGTCGTCCATCTTCTTTGCTTTTACTCCCACGGTAATACAAACGTTCCTCACCTTCTTCCCTATCCCCCGAGAGGAAATGGTGGATGCTGGAGAAGCGCTAGGCAAGCCTGTAGTCCATAGGGATCATGTTCAGATGAGCCTATGGGTACAAAGAGGATGAGGAGACGGATGATAATGATAATGATGATGATGATGATGATGAGGATGAGGATGAGGAGGAGGAGGAGAGAGACGAGGACGACGACGAGGACGAGAAGTGAAGTTAAAAATACACACACACACACACACACACACACACACACACACACACACACACACACACACACACACACACACACACATACACAAATAAGACTCAGAAAACGTTATAAACACAACCCCCTCCTCCCATCTGATTCTGTGACCTATGTTTTGGCTTTAGTCTTTCTCTCCTTATTTCACTCTCTCGTAAAAGTTTTGTCCCTGTCGAAACGCCTAAATTTACTGCATCGTGAGTGGTTTATGCATTGCGGTCTTTTGTTGGTCGGTCCCTCCAAAGTCAAACATCACAGGAGGTGGACGTGGTTGTGTGTGTGTGTGTGTGTGTGTGTGTGTGTGTGTGTGTGTGTGTGTGTGTTTGCTTCGTGCTCCATGTGTTTTCTGTATCTGGTATTCCGTTTTTCGTCTGTTTTATATATTATGTTTGTGCTTTGTGTTACCGCAGCTTTATGTGCTTGTATGTTTCTTGTTTCGTGTGACTAAAGGTGAACTGCTTAAGAGCAGTACCTTTTATAGTTACGATTGCCTCTTCCTCAGTATAGCATATGTTTTTAGTTTATTTAGCTCTCTGGACGATTGTATAAGAGCTTCGTGGAAAATACTAGTACTAGAAAGATCGCAGTAGATACAGCCTTTTGTACCAGATATCCTGCCCAAGATTCATTAGCAGATACGTTGCCCAAGTTGAATAAAGTCGTCGGAAGTAAGAATAATGTTGAAGATACGTTGCTGTACTGCAAGTCGTTGGATATGCCTTGTTTTATGTCTTTTCGTATGTGGCTGTGAGATAACAGACTCAAGTTCAGTCTTTTATGGCAAGCGTTAATAGATATCTCAGTGCTTTGCTTAATATGAAGGTTAATATGTCAATGGAATGTTTCTGAAGCTTTCCGCCTTCTCTCAAGTAAGGATGTTTACTGTCTATTAAACTCTTCCTATTGGTAACATTACTGGTATATGTTTACAGCTCCCCACCTCTCAGGCATGGGTGTTTACTCGTGTCTGTTACATGGGTTTCTATTACACTCGTCATATTGGTAATCTGTCGATGGTATGTTTTTAAAGCCTCCTACCTCCCACTCGTGCTAGGGTGTTTATAATCTGTTACACTCCTCCTGTTGGTGATGTGTCAATAGCACGTTTTTAGCTTCCGACCTCCCTCGTGCAAGGCTTTTTACTGCTGATTACACACACCATAATGGGAGTCGTACACGTCCTGTCTGATTTTACAATGACAACTCTCTCAAATCAGTCCTGGTCTTCTCATAGCCTTCATCAGCCTCTGAACAACGTAGTCTCGTCTACTTATACTTTATCACTCCTCACAGTCCTCATCAGCCTCCGAACCACCTATCCAAGCCGTATATTACTCTTACCGTGTTTTTTGTCGTTCTTCTTTTTCTCACTTTTTCTGGGGACATTCATTCCTTTCTGCTTTTTGTTTCAGTCACTGCTGTCTTTATCCTAAACTCTGTTCTTTTTGTTTATACTCTCTGCTCTTTTTCTCTTATCCCCCCTGTTTTTCTCTCGTATTCCTGCCACGGTCCGCCAGTTACAATGTTTCGCAATTCAATATGCAGATACGAGGCTGTAAGTAACGAGCAGGCAAGCGACCAGGCAAGATGATATATTGTAGCCGTGGCGAATCAGGCAGACATACATGATCAGACTTACATATGCACTTGTAAAATGAACTGGAGTAAAGAAGGAGAGAGAGAGAAAAAAAAATTCTTTACATAACACATCTCACACACCCCTAAACACACACACACACACACACACATACACACAAGAAAGCATTTGACACAGTACCACACCAAAGACTTTTATGGAAACTGTACCATCAAGGAGGAATTCAAGGCAAACTGTTTTGTTGGATGAAAGATTTTCTCATAAAAAGAGAAATGAAAACAGTACTAAGGGGAAACTACTCATCATGGAAAGAAGTGACTAGTGGAGTACCACACAGGGCTCAGTGCTGGCATGAATCATGCTTTTAGTGTATATAAATGATATAAACAGTAACACTGGAAATGAAAGCTATCTAAATATGTTTGCAGATGATGCAAAAATACAAAGGAGAATTACTAACACAGTCTCTTGTAAAGAGCTACAAGAAGAATTAAATAAACTTCATGAATGGAGTAATACATGGCAAATGATATTCATTGTGGACAAGTGTCATGTAATCAAGTTTGGTAAAACTGCAAAAAAACCTGACTGGGATTATACCTTAGGAAATAAAACCCTACACACATCAGAAAGAGAGAAGGACCTAGGTGTGATTATCAATAACAGACTATCTCCGGCTGACCACATCAGTGAGAAGGTAGGCTACCGAACATGTATACACTGCTTGCAAATATGAGAATAGCATTCACATACATAAATGAAGACATGCTAAGAAGGATAATAACATCATTCATGAGACCAACCCTGGAGTATGCATCAGTAGTCTGGAGTCCTCATCTCAAAAAAACACATAGACAAGATTGAAAAAGTTCAAAGGGCCGCTACAAGATGGATACCAAGCTTAAGGGATCTAAGCTACGAAGAAAGACTAAATAAACTGAATCTACCAACACTACAGGAGAGAAGGAAAAGAGGTGACATGATAATGTTATATAAATGCATATCAGGGAAGGAGAAAATAGACATAAATGATTACTTAACATTTGGGGAATCATCAGCAAGAGGACACTGCAAAAAACTGCATAAGAAGAGAGGTGATAAAGACGTAAGGAAATTCAGTTTCCCAAACAGAGCAATTGATCAAAGGAATGCACTACCGAATGAAATAGTGTGTACCAAAACAATTCACAAATTTAAGGATATGTACGATTAATATGGTTTAAGACACGGGACAGTATACGAGCTTGACTCATTCCTGTAAAGATACAATTAGGTAAGAACACACACACACACACACACACACACACACACACACACACACACACACACACAAATGAAGACATACTAAGAAAGATAATAACATCATTCATCAGACCAACCCTGGAGTATGCGTCAGTAGTCTGGAGTCCTCATCTAAAAAAACACATAGATAAGATTGAAAAAGTTCAAAGGGCAGCTACAAGATGGGTACCAAGCTTAAGGGATCTAAGCTACGAAGAAAAACTGAATCTACCAACACTACAGGAGAGAAGGAAAAGAGGAGACATGATTATACTATGTAAATGCATATCAGGGAAGGAGAAAATAGACATAAATGAGTATATAACCTATGGGGATGCAGCAGTAAGAGGACACTGCAAAGAACTGCATAAAAGGAGAGGCAATAAAGACGTAAGGAAATTTAGTTTCCCAAATAGAGCAATAATTGACCAGTGGAATGCACTACCGAATGAAATAGTGTTTGCCAAAACGTTTCATAAATTTAAGGAAATGTATGATACAAATGGTTTAATACACGGGACTACGAGCTTTATTCATTCCTATAAAGATACAATTAGGTAAGCACACACACACACACACACACACACACACACACACCGTACAGGGAACCTCTACAAATGGTAAGAAGCAGACAAGAAACATTCAGATATTATGGATCTACAGTAAGAAGTGTGAACGTCGGGGGTAGGGTTGCGAGAGGCAGACCGAAAAAGACCTGAGACGAGGTCATAGAGTGTGACCTCAGGGATAAGGGACTGAATAGGGAGGCTGCCAGAGATCAAGCAGCGTGGAGAGCCATCATGTGACCAAGGCTGATGCATGCAATCTTATTGGAGCTTTTATAAAAGATACGATACGATCACAGTACAAAGCAACTGATTAAGCAGGAAATAACTTAGTGTAGAATCCGTATGCAGTACAGATATCGCTGGGAAATAAGCCAGGAAAGATGTGATAAACTGTAGATTAGCTGGAAAGACTGGAAAACACAATGCACTGAGTGTCCACATATAGAGCCACATGGAAATTTATATTAGACCACCGCCATTAAGAAATAAAAGTACCTTTGAACATGAGGCAACGTAAGAACAAGAGAGAGAGAGAGAGAAAATAAAAACGAAACGACAATGGACGGTATAAAGATTCGTCAAAGTTACATAAGGGTCCCCTACATTTTGTGGGAATTTTCTTTATTGCAAGCCCCGCCCCCAATGCGGCGTCTACCTGTCTGCCTCAACCCATTTAAAACCCCCATGCCCAGTCAGCGACCCTCAGTGTCGCTCTTGAAGTAGTGGAGTGTAGATCTGCTTCGGTTAGGCCATGGCGCCGGGCCGTCTACCTCTTCACCAGCCATCACCGCCTCAGTTACCAAATGTTATACGGGGAGTGTATATGTCTGCCACCCAGCTCCGCGGCGGCTGTCTGGTTACACACACAGGGTACCAATGCATACCAGTCTCGCGTCATGGCAAGGGCGGAACATGTTCGTGTTTCGCTGAGGGTTCACTTAAGCACCAATAGTTTATTTATTAGTGACCCTTTTATTAATCAACTACTTAGTTCACACCCTGCAATTCACTTAAGACTCTAAACCACCCCTACACCCATTATCAAGATCACGGCAGCCACGTAATAACCCGCCATCCTCATATCCAGCACCCCTGCCTCAGATCCTGACCCCCCCATACTCCCCTTCCTCCACCCCTCCCCTTTCCTTATCCCCCTACCCAAGCCCCCCAGGGCTACAACACCTTACCCTAACACCCGTATCCTACATCCTACCCAGGCTCCTGGAGCCGGAAAAATCAGATGAACCTGAGAGGCAGCCAATAAGCTAATGCTTGGCAGAGAAAGCCGTAGCTATTCACTCCTCCCGTCCTTAAGTAACAACACAGTGCACGTGCGAGACCCCCCCCCCCTTCCCAACACCAAACACACGCACGTTGGGTTAAGCCCCGACACTCTTTCTCTTAGTCTAAATTCTTCCTCTCCTACTTAAAACACACACACACACACACACACACATGCACCTTACACAATGCAACCAGGACCAGAGCTCTCAGTAAGGCCGGGAGTTTAAACTAAGGCCTATTTCCTGCCACCACGTGTCGTCGCCCTGGTTGCATAACACTCATCACATATACACAATCATTCTTTACCTTCCTTCCTTTCCCCCCCTTTTCTATACGTCATTATTATTATTATTATTATTATTATTATGTGGGCCTGACGTTGTGCGGTGAATGCAAGTCCCGCTCTCACTGGTAGGTCTTCCCATGCTTGACTTCCAAGTCCACTGATGATCACGGTCAGTAGGACCTGTAAAAAGGGTGAACTTTTATTTTAGGTATTCTATAGGCCTATCCATAATATTAGGTAAGTCTGTTACCTGTCCCGTAGATCTTAAACTATAGGTTTTTCTTCCTCCTTCGGCATCATCAATCGAATCAGCCACCGCACCTTCTTCTTGCTCTTCGTGCAAGCTCTGCACGCTTCGTGTACTTTCCTCTGTTTCCTGCAATTGTGAGGCGTTTCCTTCGTCCGCTCTTTCTACGTCTAAAATATCTCTCAGTTCATATTTTTGCACTTCCTCTGGTGGGAGAGGATCCTCATGGAGGGGATATGCTCTCCGCACATTACCATTCACTGTCTCGTCTAAATTATCTTCGTGGGCAAGCCTGACTCTGTCTGTGTGGACTTTCATGACTCTCCCCGTGTTTATGTCTACCAGTTTTACTATCACATCACTAATTTTCCCTTTCACTCTAAAAGGTCCATCATATAGAGGTTGAAGTTTCTTAGGCTCTCCTGGCTTGGGAATCTTTCGTACATAAACCCTATCTCCTGTACGAATCTCTTTTACTTTTGCTCTCGATGTCTGTTGATTCTCCATGGCCTCTTGACTTTCCTCAATGTACCTTAAACATCTTATAAAGGTACGATTAGCTTTAATGGCCATCTCATTTTTATAGTTATCCAGATCATAGTGAATGCTATAAGTGGAGCAGGAAGAGAGCGAGTATTATAAGCTGGAGACAGGCCTTACCCACCTGAGGCAGCGAAAGGGAAGACACGAGGAGAGGGTGTGGCAAGAGAAAGATAAAACGAGAGAGAGAGAAAGCACAAATTTATATCTCTGCTTTTATCTGAACCTTCAATTTGTGCTATACGTAACAGATATCTAATGCATATAAATTTTTAGTAATGATACAGT
>NW_027643628.1:77500-87500 GCF_032717465.1 Coenobita brevimanus
CCACAGTATTATAACCCTCGGTATGCAGTCCGTTTCCTGTGGCCTTGTAACTTTGTGTACCCGAAGCGCTTACAAAATAACTTGAAATAATTTTCCTTTCGTAACTATACTCGTTTCACTTTAACTTGGCCTGAGTTGTTGTTGTTGTTCTTGTTACATCTTAGGCTCCTCTGGATGTGAACCCTGTGTTATATTGAAGGATTGTCTGTGTTGTGGTGGTGTGGTGCAGGAAGTGAGTGGGTGTGCTGTGGTGTGGGGGTGCCACTTTGCAGTATGAGCACAGGGGATTGTATGTGTGTTATATTTTGTGTTAGTATTGTAGCAGGGAAGGTTGGTGTACTCGTGTCTCTGGGTTCGGTAGTGTCTGAAGGGTGTATGTCTGGTGGTGGCACATGAAGGATGCTGTTTGGTAGAAAGTTTTGGCTGGCTGGGGTGTCTGTGTGTTTATGTATGTGTTTGGTATAGAAAGTTTTGGCTGGCCGGGGTGTCTGTGTGTTTATGTATGTGTTTGGTATAGAAAGTTTTGGCTGACTGGGGTGTTTGTGAGTTTATGTATGTGTCTGGGAAGTGTAGAGTCGGGTGGAGGAGGGGATATGTTGCTAAGATAATCTGTGTAGTGTTGGACGGTTGTTCGATCTTGTTTCTTTGTGGAGAGGATGATGCAACATAAGGTTACAAGGGTGGGACGGATCTTGAGCTGAAGTGATGAACTGTGTGCCTCCCATATTCACTTGGTCTTTGACTGAAATTAGTTATGTTTCTTGGTGTAGGCTGTCAGTACTTGTGGTCTTAGTGTCTTCTGCTATCAAGGTATTGTTTTCTGTTCTTTAAAGCTCCTTCGTGTTTGTGTTGGATATGATTACGGCTCAGCTTGTGCGGCAGTAATTCACGGTTGTTTTAATGTACTACTTATAAGTGGAGAATGGAGTTGGGATGTATATGAGAGTGGGTGTGAATTAGGGGGAGTGATGCATAATGACGGGGGACAGGGTGGCATAGAGGCGAATTGTTTGTGGCCACCTCTTACGGGATTAAGTCGTCTGGCTATAGATAGATGGATAGACAGATAGCTTATAGTTTCCATACGGTTTGCCGAGTAGTAGCGATAGTTATCACTAGAATATGATGGTAGTCACGATTGAGTGCTGTGGAAAGAATGTAGGGCTGTAGTATTGTCTACTTCTGCTACTGATCTGCCTGACATTCTGGTATGCTTTAAATAAAACTCTGTGCCAAGTTAAAGAGAAAGGCGTGTATGTTTGTATAGGAGGAACAAGAGACAAGGAGGTATTCTGTGGCCTGTTTTCTTTGTGCTTCCTACAAGACACAGTAATAGTTATGACGGGGCATTGGTGGCAAGTTTGTGAGTCAGCACACACTTACGGCCTCTCATTATACAAGGTGGTCCATATATTACGCCAGCCAGTTCTTGTGTGTTGCGGGCACGGCTCAGTGAACATTACCAGTGTCTACCCTGCATCATTATCTATTTCCCACAACCCTCTTCAGGCTTAGCTTTATAATATAGGCTTTAATTTAGGTCCATTGATTGCATGGTGGAGAATTCCCATAACCTTTTTTATGCTTAGCTGTATATCATTGTATTGTATAATCTTTTATGTCCACTGATCACACGGCTGAGCAGTAATTTGGTGAAGCGATCAGAATGTCTTAGCTCATCACAAAAGCCGTCCCCACAACACACAAGACTGTAGTGCGCAATATACTTATCACCTATATTAAGTCAAAGCCACAGTTAAAAAAGGTAATGAAACAAGACAGAAAATTTAAGTTTTCATTATTAATACTTCAGTACAAAATACATTAACAGAGACAGCAATATAAAATATGCATTCAAAAGTAGCATTTGTCCACAGAACATCCTGGACTTGCAAGGCAGATCACACTATCACCACCAGGCTTCTCTCGGCAGGTCAGGGCAGATCACCAGCAGCAGCAGCAAGTAATTTCACGGCTGGGGAAGACACGACACCCTGCCGCCGCCGCCGCCGCCGCCACCACCACCACACCACCAGGCATCTCAGAGTAGGGGAAGACACCACACCACCGTCAGGCTTCTCACAGCAGGGCAGACCAAACTTCAGCAGGGTATGACCAGTGTGGCAAGGAAGCTGCGTCAAGGCAGCAGACTCCAGCATGACCTGTGGACCAGATGTGTATTAGTTCAAATCAGTGTTAGCTTTAGTTATTTAATCTTCTATCTATCTCTATCTATTGCCAGACGCCTCAATCCCGTTTGGGGTGGCCACAAACAAATCGCCTCCAAGTCGCCCTGTCCCCCGCCATTTCACTGCCCTGCTCCCAACTCACACACCCCTCTCTCATATACCTCTCCACCCCATCCCTCCATCTCATCCTCGGCCTCCCCCTCCCTCGTCCCCCCTCCACCTCACTCATATACACTCTCTTCGTCAGTCTTTCACCCTCCATCCTCTCCACATGGCCAAACCACCTCAGTGTGTTCTCCTAACGCTTCCTATCACATCCACATCCACACCACAACGCTCCTTTATATCCTCATTCGTCAGCCTGTCTCTCCATGTGACTCCACAGGCTCCTCTTAAATAACTCATTTTCTCTGCTCTCACTCTTGACTTGTGTCCTTCCAACAACGTCCAAGCTTCACTTCCATACGTTAGAGCTGGTATCACAATACTGTCATGTAGTAACTATTTCACTTACATGCTCACTTCCCTGTTTCTTATCACTGCTTTCAAAGAACCAGCAACATTTCTTCCCTGCTGTACCCTTTCAAGCACTTCACCCTCCAAACCTCCATCCTTACTCATCACACTACCCAAGTACTTAAACGTACTCACATTTTCCAATTCCTCACCATCCAACCTCGCTGCACATTCACTGACTTCACCTCTCTCACAGACCATCACTTTACTCTTCCCTACATTCACCTTTAGATTCCGTTTCTTACACACACTCCCAAACTCATCCACCAATCTTTGTAGCTCTCCTTCGTCTTCACTCAACAACACAGTATCATCTGCAAACAACAGTACAGGGAGTTTCCAGACACTACCCTCTCTCACCAGGGCCACTCCAACATCCACTACCCTACCTTGTACCTCTTTTATTACCCCATCCATATACAGATTGAACAACCATGGAGACATGACACATCCCTGTTTCAACCCAACCTTCAAAGCGTGGACTCATTAGACTGCTCAGATTCTGTTGGGAATGGCACACAGTTAGGGAATTATATCACCAATATTTTATCCAAATTTCCCATATAGGGTGTTCCATGAAATGTTTGAAAACTTCAGAAAGTTGTTCTTGGGGCAATTTTGAGTTAAGAATTGCTGCATCAACCTGGGCTAATTTCTCTTCTATTATGCTCAGGTTCTGTAGGGAATGGCAGCAGATTAGAGACAAGTATCGCAAAATTTTATCCCCTGCCACCATCACCAGGCCGTTTATTTTTAAATCCCCTTGTAAAACTGTAGAGATATATCGGCAGGACAGTAAACAGTGATCCTTCTCTGGTACTCTGTATGGAATTTCAGAGAGAGAGAGATGATGATGCCACTGATTCATGGGGTTATCTTTAATTTAACAAGAAACACTTTACTTACCTCTCTATTCAGTTTGCACGAAAATTAATGTTTAAAAGCCCGATAATATATTCACGAAATTTTCTTCTTAAAATTTAATAAGTAAATGTTTAATTTGAAGTGTGACGTCACTGTTGCATTATGGGAGCAACGTTGAGAGATGCTGGAGATGAGTGAAGAATTTATTCTTTACGGTGTTAGTCTACTTCTTATTATGGTAATTCTTATGCCCATGTGTTTATCAGTGTTTGCTGTCATTATCGAGAGGTGTAGTCGGCTGATGCAAGTTGTAATTATTAGCTATAAGGATGATATACGGCGGTGTGTATCTCCAGGTGACCAAGATGTCCCTTTAAACTCGAGTAAGCAGTGCTACTTAAATCTCCTGATATTCACACCATCTGTTTAGGTTTTAAGGTCGAATGTGATCCTGTACATGGGCAGGCATAGTAGGTTAATTGGCTGGAAAAAATGAGGGGATGTGTGTAAAAACTAATGGGTAGTTTGTTTACATAGGGGATATAAACTCCGCGAGTCCCTTTAACTCTTGCAATCCCGTGATGCCCTTTTCAGTTTATTCATAGTGCCAGAAGGCAATTTTATTCAACTTATGCAAAGTCTCTGCTATTGCAGGAGTTCAGTGAGGCTGTGCCTAACCCCTACACTTCCAGAAGTCTATACAAAGCTAAATATAATCATGAGATGGCATTAAAAAAAAAAAAAAATCCCTGCTCTGTGAGTTAAACTAGTGAAGACTGAAGGTATTAACATGTGTAGGAGAGACACTGGATAAAGCCTGATTGGAGATATAGTATATTGAACTGGAAGGACTGCATACCTTACATCCTTCATTAGCCATTGCTGCTACCTTTAAATAAGAATTATCATACTGAAGGTAATTACTAGCAGCCTTCATTAACATATTACTGTACTGTAATTAGGAGAGAGGTTTCATAAGTGGATTGGAAGTCAGGAGACAGCAGGAATATACCATTACTGTTGAGGGGGATGAATTTGTGTGTAGGCTATGATATAGAAAGCATATCTCAGAATATGGATGTACAAGGTTAATCATATCTTGTATAGTACTTACACTTTCAGATTTGATAGCTTTTCCTTTTGTAATCTTTACTGAATGATGCAATCAGTTCATGATTAAACATTATATAATCTCAGACTTCATCTGTGTCATTGTAGTTGGCTCACCTTGACAAATTTTAGTCCTTCTGCTGCTTAGTTCCTGTATCTAAGTGGCAGAATAAGACAGTATTATGGTTTTGCATCCTCCCCATAGATCTTCATTGTGATTTGCATGATAATCTAGTCTTTATCTCTAGAAACAGCTCAGCATTCAAGGTGGAGAGATGCCAGGTTTTTGTCAGTTGAGGGTGGACATGTAGTCTAATATGGTTTGTCTTTATTGTTTTATGTATTCATTATTATTATTATTTTTTACTGTGGATCAAATTTAGCGATTCATCTCTTCCGTTTATAAATCGGTACAACAGATAGGCTTTCATTCTCAGAGTATGACCACTGAGTACTGTACTGTCTTCCTGTGCAGTGTATATTTTGTCATTTGTACTCTCATTATAAGTTTCATTAAAGAATTTGTATCATATGTTTAGTTTCTGTGTCACTCAGTGTGTTAAGTTTATGTAATATATGGTTAATTGTTTAAGTCCTGCCGTTCGAAAGCAGACTAAGTTGCAGTTTTTACTTTCTCCCTTTATATAAGTAGCAACTGCTCTATATTCTTTCCATAGCACTTGTTCATGATTAGCATTAAACTGCAGGCTTAGGTATTCCAAGTAGCTCAGGAAATTTCGAGATATCTCCTCCTAAAGCGACATTAATAGGTACATGAAAATTTAGTTTAGTCTGTGCATGTTGTTCAATTTCCCATTTTTTGTAACGTAAAGAAATAAAATACAGTAGAAGTTTTAGCCGGTATATGTATGGGGGCGCGGTAGCATGGTCAGCATAGTGCTGGCCTGCTGATCAGGAAGACCCGGGTTCAAGTCCCGGTGTGATAGAGGTTTCTTTAAAATGTGGCTGAGGGAAGTTTGCGTAGCAGGCTTTCCTTAAAACCACAAGGCCCCATACTTACACTTCAGCTTACATACACCAAGACACTTACACACACTACTACATACAAACACACATCAAGACACACACACACTACTACATACATACACACAGCCACCTTCACACAGTAGACACACACACACTACTACATACATACACACAGCCACCTTCACACAGTAGACACACACACACTACTACATACATACACACAGTACTACACACACACACCAAGACACGTACATAGCCACATCACACACACAGAGGGTGGGACAGACACACCACAGGCAGACAGCGAGGGACATATACAAAACACAGGGAGTGAGAGAGGAGGGGGTTTTATTAAGTCCAATTTTGGTATACCTCCTGTGGCAAAATTGATATAGCCCCCCCTTTAATATTTTTTGGATATTTTCATTTAGTGCCCCCCAGGCCCCAGACCCACTCGGCTGAACCAAATTGTCTGGCGTCAGCTGGAACATGATGCTAGAGTTATGCCGGTCATGCGGGGTTAATGGTGACAGTCTCGACACTGTCAGGCATCTCTGACTCACTCAGCCGAACAAAATCGTCTGTCAGCTGGAATGGAATACTAGAGTTGTCCCAAGCACCAGAGGGTTAAGAGTCTTAACCCCCTGAGTGATGCTCGGGACAACTCTAGTACCCCATTTCAGCTGACTCAGACGATTTCATTCGACTGAGTGAGTCATAGGAGCCTGACAGTGTCAATACCGTCACCATTAACCCCCTCACGACCGAGATAACTCTATCATCATGTTCCAGCTGACGCCAGACAATTTGGTTCAGCCGAGAGAGGATCCTAGGATCCTGAGAGACACTATAACATCACAAACAAAATACAAAATGCCTTCCCTCCATCTTGAACGTACTATAATTCATTTACATTAAGTAAGCTCGTATTTTCGTATTTTTGCAGCTTATTTCATGTATCTTAGTTAAAAGAAAAAAATACTACGAGCCGGTGAATAAAACCAACACTTGTAGACGAAGAATATAATTACCAAACAGTTTCGGTGGACACTGCCACCATCTTCAGTGGTCAAGATAGTGAGAGGGAGTGACATACTGACTAAACAGGGGTTCCTTTTTATGCGTGTGTGTGTGGAAGGGTGGGGTAAAGGTGAGGTGGGGTGGGGTAGATTGTAAGAGGGGATTTACCCAAGGGGGATTTTGGGGGGGACATTACCGGACAGGTCAGGTGTAATTCCTATCTGGTCTTACCTGTGTCGTAGCAGGAAGGCATGTCTCTTCCTGCTACGACACAGGTAAGGTCAGATAGGAATTACACCTGACCTGTCCGGTAATGTCCCCCCCAAAATCCCCCTTGGGTTAATCCCCGCGTACAATCTACCCCACCCCACCTCACCTTTACCCCACCCTTTCACACACACACAGGCATACAAAGGAACCCTTGTATAATCAGTATGTCACTCCCTCTCACTATCTTGACCACTGAAGATGGTGGCAGTGTCCACCGAAACTGTTTGGTAATTATATTCTTCGTCTACAAGTGTGGGTTTTATTCACCGTCTTTGATTATCACGCAAGAGTGATTCATCCAGTCAATACTACGAGCTCTGTATCTTTTCATAGCCCTTCTTCGTGACTAGCATCGTATTCTAGTTATCTATAGTTACAACTGAGCATTCAAGTTGGAGGGATCACAACTTTAAGCAATTACAGTAAACAAACAAACAAAAAGCAAGTGTCGTCCTCTTGACCTCTCGTCTTCGCAGGAATGCAGCGGTTGCGCCATCTTGTGCGTGGAATGCGTGAAGTGCAGGCTCTTGAGTGGAAGGAGCACGGAGCCACGGGAGACTTAATAATATTCGCTAGTCAGCCAGTCTAAAAGCCTGGGACATTTGCCTGAAATAATAATAATAATAATAATAGAAATAACAACAAAACCACTCATATACATAATTCAATATCTTAGTCACTCGATCTGTCCATTCCGCCCCTTCAGTACGAGGACGCATTTCTGTAAGCTATTTTTTCTAACATGGGAGGTTCGATACGTTTGATTGAGCCTATCCATAAGACTCCTAAAGCTGAGTAAATGCCTCTGAAAGTTGTAAAATATAAAATATAAAACGTCTATATGATATAAAAACCTTTGTTCACCTCCGGGATTCGATCTGTGGCGCCTAGACCAAGTGCTGACGTCATGTTTACACTTTGCTACCTTCAGACGATTTCCTGGAGCTTAAAGAAACCCTCTCGGGATGATGGGACAGACACAATAACCCCTTCAGACAGAGAATGACTTAGTTACTTTGTTCTAGGTAACCGGACGATTTTATTCAGCTTAGGAGATCCCCTCGTAGTGAAGGGGTTGATGGTGACTGTATCTAACCCCTCCAGTACGAAATTTCTCTCCAGAGTTGAAGAAAATCGTCTGGAGGAAGAAAGATGAATATGGAAAAAAGTGTTAATGTGGACAATGAGTTAGATAAGACTGCTTTGGTTAAGGTAGGGTAGGGATGGGACGGTTGTGGCAGGGTGGGGTAGCGTCGGTTCGGTTATGGCCGGGTGGGGTAAGGTTGGGTTAGTTTTGGCAGGGCGGCGTAAGATTGGGCCGGTTTTGGCAGGGTGGGGTAGGATTGGGTCGGTTTTGGCAGGGTGGGAGTGGGATTGGGTCGGTTTTGGCAGGGTGGGGTAGGACTGGGTCGGTTTTGTCAGGGTGAGGTAGGATTGTGTCGGTTATGACAGTATAGGATAGGTTTTGGCAGAGTGGGGTTTGATTGGGTCGGTTATGGCAGGGTTGAATAGAGGTGGGTCGGTTATGGCAGGCGAGGAGTAAGCATGGGTAGGTTAGGGTTGGGTTGGGGAGGGTTGGATTGGTTTTGGCTGGGTATGATTGGGCTGGGTGGTGGTGGGCTGGGTTGGGTAGTGTAGGGCTGGGTTGGGTTGGGTAGGCTGAATCAGGGTAGTGTAGGGTACAGAAGAGAGGTGGGTATAACTGCAAATCATAATAGTTCCGTCATATCCAACGCCTATTTCACTCAGTTATACTACAGTGTCTCATCAGATTTGGGGCGATCTTCTCTACGATTTTTGTTCTTCTCCGCTTAGTTCAGTCCTTTAGTTCATTCATGACCCTTGGCTTTCCTTTTTATTTTTATTTTTTTTGTGGTGGAGCGCAGGTGCACGAGGCTAGACCACCATTAGTCCAGAATATTTAAGGGTAGGCCACCAAACTACGCCCTGGTAACGTCTACACGTCAAAACATATGTCCACCTCTGGGACTTGAACCGCGGAGCGCTGGACGCAGAGCTCTCGGTTTGCGGATGTCACTTTTACTCTTTGCTAGCTTCTGACGATATCCTACAGCTTAAGAAAACCCTCTTAGGATGACGGGACAGAATCATTTAATCTTTCAAGCCGAGAACAACTTATTTACATTGTCCTAGCTGACCGCATGATTTTATTCAGCTTAGGAGATCCCCTGATAGAGAAGGGGTTGATGATGGCAGTATTTAACCCTTCCAGTTCGAAATTTCTCTCTACTGTAGAGGTGAAGAAAATCATCCGAAGGTAGAGAGAAGAAAACAGGAAAAGTAATGTAGTGGTGAAAGGGCTGTACAGGGGAGGGTAGGTTAAAGTAGGGTAGAGTTGGGTCGGCAATGGCAGGGTAGGGTAGGGTAGGCTGAGGTAGGCTAGTGTAGGGTTGAGAAGAGTAGGGTAGGGTAAATTGAACTGAATAAGTATATACAATAAAATCTGGCGATACAACAACCAGGGTCATATGCCGCCGGATGACAACGAGAATAAAAGCACTCGAAAAGATGAAATACACACACACACACACACACACACACACACACAAAATACAATTCATAATTAAAACAAGAAAAACACTAAAACACTAAGAACACTAAAACCACTGTAGGATATACTAAATTTTACACGGTAGTGCAGCTGCCTACACCAAGCAAAGGTTTCCCCCTCCACCACAACAAGCATCCTCTCCAAGTACCAACAGAAGACTACAATCCCTCTCCTACCCGGTGCTCAGAGAGGTAACGATGGCGCAATTCCCCAACAGTGGACACCATCAGCAAAAGCCGAAGAGTCAGGGGGACGAAGCATTCCACACAGAAAGTAGGGGGAGAGTCCTCCATTAAAAATCAATGAGAGAACCAGGAATGGCCCATTCGGAGCCAGCATAAAGCCGTCTCCCACCTGCATTCAGACCTCGGCAAATGAAGGGGCCCGTTTACCAACAAATATCACACATTTTGTTGGCCCCCACCGCATCCCACCTACTCTGCCAGTGGGAGCAAACAGTGAGTGGTTAGAT
>NW_027643628.1:92500-115000 GCF_032717465.1 Coenobita brevimanus
ATTTTATAATAACATGTTTTATTTATTTTATAATAATTATATCAATAAAATCATACTTTGCAATGACATTATCATTCACCCTACAGAACCTGAGAGAGAGAGAGAGAGAGAGAGAGAGACGGGACGGATCTGGTGATGATTATGGGAGCGTGTGGTGAAATGAGGGATTGCCCCAGGCTCTTGGATACCGGAGCATGTCGATCACTCATTAATCAAGGAACCTATGAGAATTTGGGTGAGACCAAGCCTGAGCTCAGACCGTATCAAGGACGAAGGTTAGTATCCGCAAGTGGTAATGAGCTTGAGGTGGTAGGAGTGGTTAGCCTGCCTATAGGGTTGGCTGGTCACACCTACGAGAGTGAATTAGTAGTGGTGAGGAATTTACCATGTACTATTTCAGTGATTCTAGGTTCCGATTTTATTTTCGCTCGGAATATATGTATTACACCAGATCCGTTGTGCATAGAGATCGATGGGGAGAAGGTAGAATTACAGTCGGGAGAGGAGAATCTTCGCATAGATGGTGCTTCCTCCTTGCATGTAGTTGAAACCGGCTTATCAGATGACCAGGAGTATATCTCTGGGTGTTGTATGACGAGTGAGACTGTCGTGATTGATCCGTTCACAAGTGGAATGATCTCGTTAGTGACTGAAATTTCAGGATGGTCCTTTGGGTTATTCTCACCTAATCCTGGTAGTACTTTCGCTGCTATGCTGTGGCCAGGGATTGTACAGATGGTCCCGGGCGAGGCGGGAGGAAAGTCCAGGGTTTATGTTGCCTACACTAACGCCACCCCTGACCGGGTCAGTATATCTGGCAGGTACAGGGTGGGGACAATAGAACCGTTTGAGGAGATAATGTGGGACGAGAATCAGGAGGATGAGCAAGGGCAAATAACTGGTGTGACACAGGGAGAAGGGAGATTAACTAAGCTCTTTCTAAAAGTAGATGAGTTATGTCCACCGGAGACTAAGGAGAATGATGCTCTCAAACGTCTAGTGCGAAAGCATCCTCAAGTGTTTGCCTTGCCTGATGAACCACTGAATATTACACCTTATTTCCTCCATCACATCTGTGCTACAGGACCGGTTGTAAACCGTCGTCCTTATAAGGTACCGGTTAAGTATCACGAAACTCTTAGGCAACAGCTAAATGAACTAAGGGAGCAAAATATAATACGTCCTTCTAGATCACCATATTGTTCACCCTTGGTCCCGGTGGCCAAGAAGGATGGTGGACTAAGAATTTGTCTCGATTTTCGTCATTTGAATAAGCAGATAACATCAGACCCCTTCCCACTGCCAAACATTGCACAAATTCTTTCCCAGTTAGGAGAAAATACTGTATTCAGTAGCTTGGATTTGAGGCAAGGATACCATCAGATCCCTCTGGATGAGGCGTCACGACCGCTGACCGCATTTTCCTCACCAGACGGTCATTGGGAATATAATAGTCTACCGTTTGGCTTAAAAGATGCCCCTGCTGCGTTCCAAAGGATCGTTAACGAAGTCCTGATAGGACTGACAGGGCGTATCAGTCATACTTACCTGGATGACATAATTGTCTATGGTGAGGATTTTGATTCACATGTACAGAACCTAGATGAGGTCCTTGCCAGACTTAAGGAAGCTCAACTTACTCTTAAGTTAGAGAAGTGCAGTTTTTTCAAGGATGAAGTGTCTTACCTAGGACACTTAATTTCTGCAGAAGGCTTGCGGCCCCAACCGGATAAAGTCCGAGCCATAAGGGAAATTGCTGTTCCTAAGACACTGAAGGAACTCCAATCTTTCTTAGGGTTAGTTAATTATTACCGTAGATTCATAAGTGACTATGCTAAGATTGCTCTGCCTCTCACAAAACTGACTCGTGGAAAGAAGGAAGTGAAAAACAGTAAACAAAAAATCGAGTGGAACGATGAGGCTGATCAAGCTTTTAGAAGTCTGAAAAGTAAGCTTACTGACGACATCGTACTCAAGTTTCCCTCCTTTAATAAACCATTCTATCTGACAACAGACGCGAGTGGTACTGCGATAGGTGGGGTATTACAACAGGAAGATGAGGATGGACACCTTAGACCGTTGACATATTTTGGTAGAGCATTAAATAAAGCTGAGCTTAATTATGCCACTATCGGGCAAGAAGCCTTAAGTATTGTGTACGGATTGCGGATAAATCGGCCTCTTGTCTTGGGATACAAAGTGATTGTGCAGACGGATCACCGACCCCTCACGTGGCTCTTTAATGTGAAGGAGCCTTCTGGCAGAATAGCTAGATGGCAGATACCGGTACAGGTTGCCGAATACGACTTAGAGGTATCCTACCTGCCAGGACACCAGAACCGAGTGGCTGACGCCTTGTCACGTCTTCGCAGAGAGCAAGACGAAGATATAGAACTTATAGCTGTTACGAGGTAAGTAGAGAGTGGAGGACACGACACATGGTCTTCTCATAGCCTTCATCAGCCTCTGAACCACGTACTCTCGTCTGCTTATACTTGCACTCCTCATAGTCCTAATCAGACCTCAGAGCTACCTATCCAAGCCGTATATTACTGTTATCCTGTGTTCTTTTTATCGTTATTCTTTTTTTCACTTTTTCTGGCCCCATTCATACCATTCTGCGTTTTGTTTCAGTCATTTGCTCTCTTTATCTCATACTCTGATCTTTTTGTTTTTACTCTCTGCTCTTTATCTCTTATCCCACCTCTTTTTCTCTCGTACTCCTGCCACGGTTCGCCAATTAAATATTTCACGGTTTATGATGCAGATACGAGGCTGTAAGTAATGACCAGGCAAGATGATATATTGAAGCCGTTGCGAATCAAACAGACATATATGGTAAAAGGTCAGACACAGACTTACACATGCACTTCTAAACTGAACTGGAGTAAAGATATATATATATATATATATATAGAGAGAGAGAGAGAGAGAGAGAGAGAGAGAGAGAGAGAGAGAAACAGAGTATAAATTTTTCTTTACAGAACACAACTCACACACCGTAAACACACACAGACACAGACACAGACACACACACACATAGACAGACACACACACACCATCTTCTACTTGTACACAGAACCGGCGAAACTTGGACTGTTACACCCGTAGACTTTCAGAGAGCATCATTTCTTATATAGCGATTTTATGGGCGACCGAAAGTTAGGTTAGGTCACTTTGGGCAGGGTTTGGTCTGATTAGATAATTTTTGGTTGGGTTGGGTTCAGATCGACTAGATATAGACGGATTAGGTTAGATTGCTTTAGAATAGCTCGGTTTTGATATATTTTGGGTTGGGTTCTATTGGGTTGGGTTAGGCTGGGTTAGGTTTCGGTTGGATTTGGTCATTTGAGGCTTGAGTGGGTTTCGTTAGGTCGGGTATGGTATGGTTAAGTGAGACTGGGTAGGATTAGGCAGGGTTAGATGCAGTTAGGCTGCGTCAGAATTAGTTAGTTTAGGTATGGGGAGGTTACGTGAGATAGTGAGATTCAATACAATTAGACTGGGTTAGGTGAGGTTAAGTTAGATTAGTTTGGGTTATTTTAGGTTGAATTAGGTCACTCGAGGTTAGGCCAGGTTCAGTTCCAGCAAATATGGATAGGTTAGGCGCAACTGGCCTAAAATAAGAATCAGAAAACGTTATAAACACAACCCCCTCCTCCCATCTGATTCTGTGACCTACGTCTTGGCTTCAGTCTTTCTCTCCCTATTTCACTCTCTCGTAAAAGTCTTGGTCCCTGTCGAAACGCCTAAATTTACTGCATTGTAAAAGTGGTTTATGCATTGCGGTCTTTTGTTGGTCGGTCCTTCCAAAGCCAAGTATCGCACGAGGTGGACGTGGTTTTGTGTGTGTGTGTGTGTGTGTGTGTGTGTGTTCGTGTGCGTGTGCGCTTGAAGCTGTGTGTACTTGAGTAATGCCCACATGCACACACAAAGGCCAGGACAGTAGTGTGTGTGTATGTGTGTGTGTGTGTGTGTGCAAACATGTGTACTTCACTGATATCCACATGCACACACAAAGGCCAGGACAGTAGTGTGTGTGTATGTGTGTGTGTGTGTGTGCAAACATGTGTACTTCACTGATATCCACATGCACACACAAAGGCCAGGACAGTAGTGTGTGTGTGTGTGTGTGTGTGTGTGTGTGTGTGTGTGTGCAAACGTGTGTACTTGACTGATATCCACATGCATACACACAAAGGCCAGGACACACAGAGTAGTTGTTTATGTGTGTGGGTTTATGAATAGACTACACTTACACTCAGGCCAGGACAGACATAGGGTAGTGTGTGTGTGCGTATGTGTTTGTATGTGTTAACAGAATACACATACAGAGTACCATGTGTGTGAACAGAATATGTAGAGTAGCATGTGTGTGTGTACGTGTGAATAGAATACACATGTAGACGTGTGTGCTACCCACACTGACACCCTCTAATTCTTTCAGCCAGGATTGGAGACGTAGCGTGTATATGTCAGGACTCCATATTATAATTACAAACCATAATAGATAGCATGATGGATAGATAGAGAGACAGATAGAAGCAGCAAGTACGTGTGGACATTCAAGTGCATATACATACATACCAGTTCTCACAAACCACTTACTAAAGTCAGTATGTGTGTGTGTGTGTGTGTGTGTGTGTGTGTGTGTGTGTGTGTGTGTGTTCTAATACAGTCTCCCCATTCCTCTTATTTTTTTTTTACGTCATTATTATCCACACAAAAGAAACCTACTGTAACTTATAAAAGATACTGTACCCACACAGTGAAATTGTGGGAAGTGCCATAATAGAACGAATTAAGTCCGACCAGAATCGTATTCTTCCATATGAATAGTTATCGACACAGTGAAATCAAGACCTACTGTAACGACATCTTACACTGAGATGGTTATATCGTGAACATGGGCCTCGTCTAGTTCCTATGTTGGTATGTAAACCCATATGCTTAACATCTATCTATCTATCTATAGCCCGATGCCCTAATCCCGCAAAAAGGGTGGCCGCAGAGAAAACGCCTCCAAGTCGCTCTGTCACCCACCATTTGACTACCCTCCTCCCAACTCACCCCCCCCCTCCCTCCTATACCTCTCAACTCCATCCCTCCACTTCATCCTCGGTCTACCCCTCCCTCTCCCTCCCTCCACCTCACCTACATACACCCTCTTATTTAGTCTTTCATTCTCCATTCTCTTCACATGTCCAAACCACCTCAGTGCATTTCTCCTAATCTTCTCAACCACATCCACATCCACCCCACAACGTTCCTTCACTTCTTCATTCGTCAACCTGTCCCTCCACGTCACTCCACATGCTCCTCTCAAGTAACTCATTTCCACTGCTCTCACTCTTGACTTGTTCCCCTCTTGCAAGGTCCACGCCTCGCTTCCATACGTCAGGGTAGGGATCACAATACTATCATGCAGTGACTTCTTAACTTCCATACTCACCTCCCTATTTCTCATCATTGCTTTCAGTGCACAAACAACCTTCCTTCCCTGCTGTACCCTTTCACGCACTTCATCCCCCAAAGTTCCATCCTTACTCATCACACTACCCAAGTACTTGAATGCACTCACATTCTCCGTATCCTCACCAACTAACCTCACTGCACACTCTGTGACTTCATTCCCCTCGAATACCACAACTTTACTTTTGTGATGAGTAAGGATGGAGGTTTGGAGGGTGAAGTGCTTGAAAGGGTACAGCAGGGAAGAAAGGTTGCTGGTTCTTTGAAAGCAGTGAAAAGAAACAGGGAAGTGAGCATGGAAGTGAAAAAGTTACTACATGACAGCAGTGGCGGCGCCAAGGGGGAGCTTGGGGGGGCTGAAGCCCCCCCAATAATGAGCCAAGCCCCCCCAATATTGCCAGATTCCAAAGGCGAATTTAGGCAGAACGTCCCTTATTTGAACTTTCAATTTTGTATTACTATTTACAAATAATACACAAAAGTTGACGAAACGAAGTGTTATAAGTTTAGGAAAAGATTCAATAGATTAAATCGTGATTATTATTTTTAGCTGTTAGCATTTAGCAGATTCTGAATGATAGTAATTTCATGGAAATTACGGAAAATTTATCAGTTGACTCAACTTCTAAGGAAAACTTCCAGCCTAGTTCTAATACTAAGGGTAACTTATGTTATAATATATTCTGTGAAATTCTTGTAATTCAGATGGTTAGTTTACATATCCTATAATGAAAATGATAAAAGTAAAATACAGCATTATTTTATTAAACTACATTAGCCATTCTTTTAGTGGATTACGACTGTACGATTATTATCTCGTCTTCAGAAATATAATTGAATGTCGATTATGTCATAATTCGAGGCAGAAAGTTAATAAATTTGAATATATTTGATTAAAATGAAGTAAAGGATTCACACTGCTATAGGGCCTACATGGTCCTAGGCTCCTAGCCTAGCCCAGCATTAACGAATCGAGTGCACGATGAGCCATTCCTGTTCGATTCCTGTCAGCTACCAGACCAGTCTACCACGCGACGCGGTTGTGTGTAGATCTCCGAGTCTGTTGGCTGTTAATTGCTTAGTGCAGTAGACACTGAATTACTGAGCAGCTGAGCTTATTAGTTGTGGTTTTTGTCTTGCACTGATTTACAGGTATGGTGTAAGTTGATTTTTTTCTACTTACAAATGTATATAGGCTACTATAAGATTATAAGAAGCTGTGGAAGGAAGAATAAAATAGTGTGAAAATATCTGGTCTGTTGTAATGCTAATATGCAGTTTTATGCTTCTGTGATCTGTGTGCTTGTTTATGCTGTTTTCCCTGTTTATGAAAGTAACTGATGGTGGTTTATCATATTTGATCACATAGGCCGGGTTGATCATGGAACGCTACCTGTTACCCAAGATTCCCAAGAAGAGGCCGTGAGATGATGATCCTCCTACAGACACACCTGCTGTTAATGAGGACCTGGACAGTGGTGATCGTGATTGTGAGTCTGCAGCCTTACTAGGTGAGGCTAGTGCAGAACCCCAGCCACAAGAGGGCACTTCTCACACCCATGGTGAGAAACTACTACCTGGACCCAAGGACCTGAGCCAGCTTCCAGATAGTGGTCCCACCTGTCCAGACTTGAAGAGATACCCAGCCACAGAATACAGTGGCCAGTCAAGGTCATTCAACAAGAACTGGCGTGATCATCATTCGTGGCTGGAGTACTCCACGACCCTAGATGCTGCATTCTGCTTTGCATGTCGTCATTTCGGTCATGTACACTTAAGCAAATGTGAGAAGTCCTTCACCCATGACGGCTTTCGGAACTGGAAAAGGCAACCTCATCTCTGAAGTCTCATGATAATTCAGCAGGACACAAGTTCTCTATGCAAGCTTGGGCAGAGTTTAAGATGCAGAAAACAACAGGTTCTAGGATCATACATGCTTTTAATACCAACCATGAAAAAACTGTAAAGGAAAACAGACATTACATTAGAGCAGTAATACACTTACTGCTCTACACAGCCTGCCAAAATGTTGCCCAAAGAGGTCACAAGGAAGACACTGATTCTGGCAACAAAGGTAACTTCCTGGAACTGCTGGACCTGATTTCCAGGTATGATGACATTGTCAAAAAGAAACTGAGTGGTGGTCCTGGCAATGCTAAATATACGCACCACGATATCCAAAATGAACTGCTCGCCATCATAGCTTCAATAATCAGAGAGGACATCAGCAACGAGGTCCTAAGAGCAGAGCATTTTGCCCTAATGGTGGATGAGACCAAGGATGTCAGCAAACAAGAACAGCTGTTCATTGTGGTGAGGTATCTCCACAAACAGAGCCTTCATGAGGTGTTCCTTGACTTCACAGCAGCCGAGGGTCTGGATGCAGACTCATTGCTCAACAAGATCTTGGAGACCCTGGCCAAATGTGGTATTGACCACAACGCCTGCATTGGCCAGTGCAACGATGGAGCTACAGTCATGTCAGGGCACATCAGTGGTATACAGGAGAGGTTTAGGAGAAAGGTACCACAGGCTGTGTATGTCCACTGTTATGCTCACAGGCTCAACCTTGTGCTCGTTGACTGTGTACACAATATCCAGGCTGCAGCAGAGTTTTTTGTGGCTATACAGAGTTTGTACAAGTTCTTCTCTATGTCAGTAGTACATGAAGAATTTATAAAGGTGCAAAAAGAATTAAATCCCACAAGGCAGCACATAGAGTTGAAGCAACTGTCTGACACAAGATGGACCTTCCAACATGCTGCTTGTCTGGCAGTGAAAAGAACCCTACCTGCCATAGTGACAATCTTGAAACGTCTCATGGAGGGAGACAATGCACACACAGCCACTGAGGCAAAGGGCCCGTGCATCCTGCTAGATCAGCAATTTGTGACAATTCTGATGGCCATGGAAAAAGTGTTACTGATGACCAAACAACTGTCAAACCACCTCCAGTCACATGACCTTCAGCTGGCCTCTGCAGAGGACTTGATGCAGTCTGTCATGTCTGGACTGACAGAAATGAGGACTGAAGCTGCCTGGAAGGAGTTAGAGGAGGCTGCTGAGGATTTGTGCAAGGTAGTTGGGATACGCACTGAGACAGCGTCCAGGTAGACAACGATCTGCTCCCAGACACCTGGATGAATTCATCATAACATCCAGTACAGGTCAGAGGGATAGAGCTATACCAGATGCCAGGAGAAGGACCTTCTATGCCATCATAGATAGAATGCTCAATGAGCTGAGCAGGCGATTTTCATCTGATGCCTGTAATGTTCTGATGGGTGCTGCTGCCTTGAATCCTAAGCACATTACATTTCTGAACAAAAAAGCGCTGTCAGGAATGGCAGCCAATTATGGAGTGGCAGAGGGTGATCTTGCAGTGAAGGTCCACCAATTGACAAGACTAATAGCTAGGAAGAGAGACAATGGCCTGGAAGTGTCCACACCACTTGAGCTCGCAGCCATGCTGGAGCCATACAAGGACGCCTTTATAGATCTGTATAAACTTATATGCATTGCAGTGACCCTCCCTGTCACCTCAGCTGCCTGTGAGAGGAGCTTCTCATGTCTGAAACTCCTTAAGACATACTTGAGGAACAGCAGTGGCAACAACCGCACCAGCAACCTTGCTGTAATATCAATTAATTCTAGGAGGGCCAAACAGCTGATGCCATTATAGACACATTTGCTGCCAATCACCAGAACAGGCGCATAGTTTTAAAGTAACGTGACAGTCGTTACACCTTGATTTAAAAATTCTTCTGATTCTTCAGATTGTATTAACTTCATTACATAGAATTTTTTTCTGTCATGTTAACTGCTTGCTTACACATGATGTCTAAATTAATTGAGTTAAACTTCAATCTTATGGAATAAACTGGAAATAATAAATGTTATTATGTTGCGTATACATTAATCTGAATTTCCTTGCTAGTTTTATGTCTTTCATTTGGCAGAATTTTTGATGAGATAAGAAATGTTATACATTAACACCGCAGTTTCAAAGAGTACAGGTGTCTAAAATGAACCTCAGTACATTCGGATAATATGAATATGTACATATCAATTTTTGATCAACACTTCAGTTTGATGACATTTTGTGAAGCCCCCCCACATTTTACCCCAGCCCCTCCTCAGCCCCCCCGAATGAAAATTTCCTGGCGCCGCCACTGCATGACAGTATTGTGATACCAACTCTAACGTATGGAAGTGAAGCTTGGATGTTGTTGGAAGGACACAAGTCAAGAGTGAGAGCAGTGGAAATGAGTTATTTAAGAGAAGCCCGTGGAGTAACATGGAGAGACAGGCTGACGAATGAGGATATAAAGGAGCGTTGTGGTGTTGATGTGGATGTGATAGGAAGCGTTATGAGGAACACACTGAGGTGGTTTGGCCATGTGGAGAGGATGGACGGTGAAAGACTGACGAAGAGAGTGTATGTGAGTGAGGTGGAGGGGGGAAGAGAGAGGGGGAGGCCGAGGATGAGATGGAGAGGTATATGAGAGAGGGGGGTGTGAGTTGGGAGCAGGGCAGTGAAATGGCGGGGGACAGGGCGACTTGGAGGCGATTTGTTTGTGGCCACCCCAAACGGGATTGAGGCGTCTGGCAATAGATAGATAGATAGAACTTTCCGATTCCTCCTCCTACACACTGTCCCAAATTCATTCACCAAATCTTGCAACTCCCATTCATCCTCACTCAACATACTGTATCATCAGCAAACAGCAACACCGGAAGCTTCCAAATGCTTAACGTAATGTCTGAATTAATGGCATATCTGTCACACTGATCAGAATTAAGACGTACTGTAATGATATCTTATACATGTACTTTATGGGTTATAACCAGGACAACACAACTCTCATCTAGTTCCTATGTTGATAAATAAACCCAAATATCTAAGTATGTATGGACGAACTAATGGCATACTCATCATATTTATCAGAATTAACTTATTATAAATCAATTACTTACTTACTAGGTACTGTGCTATATAATGGAGTAGTTTTCTCAATATTCATTGTACTCACCAAAGATACTGAGATGGGTGAAAACAGAGGAGGGCGGTACACACTGTCCCTGCAAGGAAAATGGAATGATTACTATAACTGCACATTATATGGCTACATAAAACTAATATTATAAATGGGGATTTCTCTCAGAATAAGGCATAAAAAATTGTCATTCCAATTTGCGAATATCTCTGCACGTACATGTTATCTCATGCATGGTGTACACTAACATTTTTTTTTATATATATGCTTGCCTGGTGCACGTGTGAGTGAATGTGTGAATATTTTATGTACACGTGTGTGTGTGTGTGTGTGTGTGTGTGTGTGTGTGTGTGTGTGTGTGTGTGTGTGAGCGCATGTGTTTGCTTCGTGTTCCATGTGTTTTCTGTATCTGGTGCCCCGTTATTCGTCTGTTTTATATATTTTGTTTGTGCTTTGTGTTACTGGAGCTTTATATGCTTGTATGTCTCGTGTTTCGTGTGACTAAAGGTGAACTGCTTAAGAACAGTTCCTTTTATAGATACGATTGCTTCTTCCGGAATACAGCAAATGTTTTCAGTTTATTTCGCTCTGTGGACGAGTGTATAATAGCGTCGTGGAAAATACTGGAAATAGAAAAACTGTAGTAGATACAGCCTTGTGTACCAGATATCCTGCCCAAGTTTCATTAGCAGATACGTTGTCCAAGTTGAATAAAATCGTCTGAAGTAAGAATAAGCTTGAAGATACATTGCTGTACTGAAAGTCGTTGGATATGCCTTGTTTTATGTCTTTTCGTATGTGGCTGCGAGATAACAGACTCAGGTTCAGTCTTTTATGGCAAGCGTTAATAGATATCTCAGTGCCTCCTACTTCCCTCTCGTGCAAGGGTGTTTATTATCTATTACACTCCTGCTATTGGTAATTTGTCAAGAGCATGTTTTTAGCTTCCTACCTCCCTCGTGCAAGGCTTTTTACTGCTGATTACACACACCATATTGGGAGTTGTACACGTCCTGTCTGATTAAACAATGACAACTCTCTCAAATCATTCATGGTCTTCTCATAGCCTTCATCAGCCTCTGAACCACGTAGTCTCGTCTGCTTATACTTGAACTCCTCATAGTCCTCATCAGCCTAATAACTACCTATGACTAGCATCCAGCACGGTAAATGTTTCCCTGGTGTACAGGAAACCATTTGGCTTGTCACTCAGTGTAGAGTCACCCATAGGCAGAAGGAAGGGGAAAGAATGAAGGAAAGAAAGACAGAAGAGGGGGTGTAAAGTCACCTGTAAGCAGAAGGATGAAGAAAGAATTAAGGAAAGAGAGAAGAGGATGGAAGGAAAGAAGGATGGAGGAGAGGAAAGGGCAGACCCTCGAGAGCAGCTCTACATCGAGTGAGTGGATGGTGAGTGCTCCCACCTACCACAAATAATAATAATAGTAATAATAATAAGTACTTTAATAACCCTGTATCCTGCCATTTCACTGATCCCCCCCTCTCATATACCTCTCCATTCCTACCTTATCCTCAGTCTCCCCTTCCTTCTCCCTCAACTCCCTATGCCAAATGAGGAGGATGGTGGACCGTAGGAGACAGGGAACTTCTGGTTTCCTGTCCAGGCAGCTGGCTGGTATTAAAGTGGCAGCTGGTTGGTATTAATTTGGCTTTCTTCTCCCCCCCTGCTCCCTCTCTGTAGGCGGTTTCCATGGCTCAGTCAACTCACGCACCTGAAAATATACTACACATTAGTTCTTTCCTTTCAAACCTTGATTAACAAAAGTAGCTTGTTGGCAGCAAGAAAATTATCATCTGGAGACAACATGAGTTAAATAACTTGTCAATAATAAATGCAAGATGTTTTCAATAATAATTCATCCATCCATCCATCATCCAATCCTACATTGCCCCATGTGGAGCATAGGAGCCCGGGGCCAAGTAACTGGTCCCGACAATTATAATGAGAGTGACCAGCCTCACTCATCCCTGAGTGGCATTACATAAGCAATCAACCCCAACCACCCCTTGGATATAAACCTTCACCGGCTCAATCCAATTGGAACATCACAATTACCCACTAAATCACCAGGCGCCAAAATCTGGTTATATGGTTACAACCCAGCATAGTAAATGGTTTCCTGGTGCACAGGAAACCATTTGACTTGTCACTCAGTGTAGTCACCCACAGGCTGAAGGAAGGGGAAAGAATGAAGGAAAAAAAGACAGAAGAGGGAATGTAAAGTCACCCGTAGGCAGGACAAGGAAAGAATGAAGGAAAGAAAGACAGAAGAGAATTGAAGGAAAGAAGGATGGAGGAGAGGAAAGGGCAGACACCCGAGAACAGCGCTACATCGAGTGAGTGGATGGTGAGCGCCCCCACCTACCACAAATAATAATAATAGTAATAATAATAACTACTTTAAGAATAACGAGAACTACTCTAAGTCTCAATGCCATGCCTAATGGGCCACATCCCCACACATCATTCAAGGCCCTGAAATCCTGATACCACAACACAGGCATAACTATCCACACACAGGAGGAGGCCGTAGGACGAGCCGAACAGGGTAGTACTCCCGAGGGGAATGGGAATGCTGGTGATAGGGAGAGCTGGAGCTCCTGTTTCACTAGCTATCTAACCATCCCCCTTTGCTGACCTTTTCAGTGTGACAGTAACATGGAGAGTAGACCAGCATACTCTCCCAAACATTTCCTCTAACTATCTATGCACTACACCACATGCACTTTACATTTCACACAACGTATCCCACTACGTTACAGGGGTTGGCGCCAGCAAGGGCATGCGGCCAGAAAACTTCGCCCCCGTTACCTAGTGGCGGACTTCTGGGGGGAGGCGTGGCGGGGGTTCCGCCGGCATAGATCATGGGTCCAGGGGCGAGATGGGGCTCGGGCCTGTGCTAGAGGGTACAGGGCATTGCGGTTCCCAGGCTGCCGCTTACGCCCAATAGAGAGGGGCCCGAACCTGGGAGTAGCGCCCCAGGAGGCTGCCCTATCAGTGGGTGTATAATGGCGGGATAGTTGCAGTGCCAAGACGCGCTTGGAGGGTGTCCCTGCAGCTGTCCTGGCAGGGTGCCCAGAGGCCACTACCACAGCCACTGGTAAGCTGGTGGGCTAGGGGTCCCAGATCCATTGCCTGGACCTGGGACTGTGCAGTGAGTGGGACCTGTGCTGTGTCTGTCCCCCTTTATTAATACTGAAGATGACAAAACAAAATAAGTTTCAAAGCAAGCCTGAGGACAGTAAATCATCCATGGGGATGAGGGTGGGTTCATGGAATGTGGGAAGTTTGAGGGGAAGAGCAGGGGAAGTCGTTGAGGCATTCAGTAGGACGTGAGTGGATGTGGCGTGTTGGCAGGAAGTCCGGTACAGGGGTGGATCAGCCAGAAAGATTGTTGGGAAGGACTGTTGCTATAAGTTGTTTTGGCAGGGGGGGACAGACGGATATGGAGGTGTTGGTGTGATGGTTGCGGAGAAATGGGTGGAATATGTTATAAATGTTTTGAGAGTAAGCGACAGGATATTGGTACTGAAAATTCTGTTGGGTAGAAAGATAGCTGCAATTATATCAGCATATGCTCCACAGGCAGGATTGGATGAATCAGAGAGAGAGATTTTGGGATGATTTAATGCGTGTAGTGGGTCGTATGCGGGATGATGAGATAGTGATTTTGGGAGAGGACTTAAATTGTTATGTAGGTGAAGCAGCACAAGGTTATGAAGGAGTGCATGGAGGATGTGGGTATGGTCTAAGGAATGCAGAAGGGGAAAGGATACTCGAGTTTGGGGAGGCAACGGACATGATTGTGTGCAACATATATTTTAGGAAAAGAGACAGTAGGTTAATTACGTATGAGTCTGGGGGAAATAGCAGTCAGATAGATTATTTTCTGGTTAGGAGGGCCGATAGGAGGTTAGTGAGGGATGTTAAAGTTATAGGAAGTGAGGAGTGTGTGCAGCAGCACAAACTATTGATTTGTGATATGGTGCTTAAAGAACAAGTGATGAAAAAGAGGACTTATGTACACCCGCGAACCAAAGTTTCGGTACCCCCCTCGATGGAAGGAAGTTGAAGTCAGGGTTAGAGAGAGGGCAGGTGAACGGACAACCGTGAGTGGTACTTTGGAACTGAGCTACGAGGCAAAAAGTGAGAAACCTAATGACACTGGATTCGAAACATTTCCATGCAATTCACCTGCAAAACATTATGCATTCGTAACATACATACTGTAACGTATAACATAGACTACTGTGTTATCATGGTGTCCTGTGATACTGACCCATCTGTTTCGGATCCTCATCACACAAATAAAGCACCGAGCCAGTTGTATATAAGTTGCTACTTGTCATTATAACTGCAGTCATAATTTTTGTGAATGTTATCCCTGGATTGTCTATAGCTATAATAAAGAATGATTGTGAATTTAATGTTGATTTTCACAGTAGTTGTGCAGATGGTTATAAATGTGGCAATTATTTTATGTGGACGACTAAACCACATTGTGATGGACAGCGGAGAGCATTCGCCAATAATTTACTATAACCAGATGAAATTAGATGTAAACAACACAAAATATTATGAGACAACGACGACACAGCTGTGGTATCCTGCTCCGCCTTGTTATCAAGGCCTTAACTGTGGCTTCACCTCATACGTGCATTATTTCCATTCAGTCGCTGCCTCTTTTATTACTCTTACTTCCCGGTATCCTCTTACTGCGAGTCATCATATTCCTTGGAGGGTTTCTTGTTGTCCGATCCTATAACCCCTACTGTATTACATTATTCCTCGCATCATCACTACCAGACAAACAACGTTAGCACAAGACTGATGAATTTGTTAATACCATTATTGCCACTGCCACTACTATTCCCCCTTTCCCCATTGTGTCTACTGCAATTCCCCTCACAGTATTACTACTGCTATTCCTATTACTACTCCACTATAAATCTGTATAATAATACATATGATTGTCCTTATGTCTGTGTATCTGTTAATCATATTGTCCCTGTCCCATCGTCGAGAACTTGTCACTTACCCCGCACCGCTACCCCAGTTGCACCCCACCCCCCTCCGGGCCCTCTCTCCCACCCGCCATGAGCTCTATTCCTCCCCCACTCGGAACCATTTTACCCCTCACCTCCTTCTTGGGCCACCAGGCCTGTTGTTCACCTTTTACCGGTGAATATACGTGGCATGCATTAATAAGAATAATTATAAAATTGACAGCAACAACATACATCTGCAGTATTCCGAACATTACATACTTATAAAAGTTGCAGACCCAAACTTGCCTATATTACGGAGTTCTGATATATTAACCACAGAACCGACCACAGACTGTTCCTATCATTGCCACTGGACCTTACCTGTAGCACTTCACCATAGTAATACAACCCATTGAAGTCCTTTGTGGGATCACCACACATGTTTGGGAAAAATAACAGCGCACAACATGCCTACAACTCATGAAAGTTTCACTGACATCCAGTAAATTGCCTAGAAGTTAGCGAACAAACACACGGCTGGACATAGACTGAGGCCGAATGTCTCGCATCGGTATATGACAACCTGACAAAACTATTACGATCCTGCTTTGTAGGTGTCATCATAGTTATAATAATAATAATAATAATCATAATAATAATAATAATAATAATAATTGTAGTAATAGTAGTAGCAGTAGCAGTAGTAGTAGTAGTAGTTGTAGTGGTGGTAATAATAGTAGTAGTAGTAATCACATGTTAATATCCATGATACAGAGGAGGACAAACACCATAATCTCCCTGATAAAACAAGTGAAAACAGCTGTGACATATAAAACCAACCAGTGCCATAATATGCTGTAATGGTAGGGTTTTAGTAATACTAAATTAATGTTTGACCGCAACCCAACCTTCTGTCATGGCAAACAGATTCTGCATTGCGTCGACACATGCCATGCCAGTGTGTGTCCTTCTCAGTATCGTGCCTAATAACATGATTAATTATTATTATTATTATTATTATTATTACTGTGATGACACCTGCAATGCAGGATCACAAGAGTTTTGTCAGGTCGTTACATACCGATGCGAGACATTCTGCTTCTGTCTGTCTGTGTCCAGTCGTTTGTTTGTTTGTCCAGTAACTTCTCCTAGGCTATTTGATGGATGTCAGTGAAACATCATATGCTTATTTTAGTGGCTTGTAGGCATGTTGTGCACTGTTATTTTCCCAAACACGTGTAGCGATCTCACAGAGGACTACAGTGGGTTGTATTACCATGGTGAAGTGCTATAGGGAAGGTGCAGTGGTAATGATAAGAACGGTCTGTGGTCGGTTTTGTGGTTAATACTCGTATATCAGTGCTCCGTAATATAAGCACGTGTGGGTCTGCAGTTATTAAGTGTAATGTTAGGAACACTACAGTACACATCTACGATGTTGTTGTTATTATTACATTATTATTGCCTACCTTTAGAAGGCGGAGCGATCATGTTTTTAACTGCATCTGTGTGTGTGTGTGTGTGTGTGTGTGTGTGTGTGTGTGTGTGTGTTCCTATTATATCTCATGAACGGCTTGAGCTATCAACATAAAACCTTCTTGGTATCAATATATGGCCTAAAGTCTGGACTTGGCAAACAGAATATTTTAGAGGCCGATTAGCGTTTAGCTCTTAAATGCCTTCTTTTTTATCATTAATGCATGCCACATATATTCACAGGTAAAGGGTGAACAACAGGCCTTCTACCCCAAGGATGAGGTGAAGGGTAATGTGGTGTTGGAGTGGGGGAGGAGTAGAATCCATCGTGGGTGGGAACTGGAGTAGCGGTTCCGGGTCAGTGACGAGTTCTCGACGGTGGGACAGGGACAATAATTATGATTAACAGATACACAGACATAAGAACAATCATATTTATCATTATACAGATTTATAGTGGAGTAGTAATAGGAGCAGCAGTAGTAGTACTGTGAGGGAAATTAGACACAATAGGAAACGGGGGATTACAGTAGTAGTGGCAGTGGCAATAATGGTATTAACAAATTCAGCAGTCTTGTGCTAACGTTGTTTGTCTGGTAGTGATGATGCGAGGAATAATGTAATACAGTAGGGGTTATGGGATTGGACAACAAGAAACCCTCCAAGGAATATGACGACTCGCAGTAAGAGGATACCGGGAAGTAAGAGTAATAAAAGAGGCAGCGACTGAATGGAAATAATGCACGTATGAGGTGAAGCCACAGCTAAGGCCTTGATAACAAGGCGGAGCAGGATACCACAGCTGTGTCGTCGTTGTCTCATAATATTTTGTGTTGTTTACATCTAATTTCATCTGGTTATAGTAAATTATTGGCGAATGCTCTCCGCTGTCCATCACAATGTGGTTTAGTCGTCCACATAAAATAATTGCCACATTTATAACCATCCGCACAACTACTGTGAAAATCAACATTAAATTCACAATCATTCTTTATTATAGCTATAGACAATCCAGGGATAACATTCACAAAAATTATGACTGCAGTTATAATGACAAGTAGCAACTTATATACAACTGGCTCGGTGCTTTATTTGTGTGATGAGGATCCGAAACAGATGGGTCAGTATCACAGGACACCATGATAACACAGTAGTCTATGTTATATGTTACAGTATGTATGTTACGAATGCATAATGTTTTGCAGGTGAATTGCATGGAAATGTTTCGAATCCAGTGTCATTAGGTTTCTCACTATTCGCCTCTAAGCTCAGTTCCAAAGTACCACTCACGGTTGTCCGTTCACCTGCCCTCTCTCTAACCCTGACTTCAACTTCCTTCCATCAAGGGGGGTACCGAAACTTTGGTTCGCGGGTGTACCTAGGAGGAAAATATGAAAGCTGAAAAACCAAGTAGTAAGGGATGCCTTCTACAGCGAGTTGAGGAGAGTGGTGGCTGAACAGGGAGCTGTAGACAGAGGCGTTAATGAACAGTACAGAGCCCTCAAGAAATATTTCTTGAGAGTTACTGATGTAACATGTGGCTGGACAAGAGGACCACCAAAACATTAAGTAACTTGGTGGTGGCATGAGGGTGTAGAAGCTGCAATTAAGGAGAAAAGAAGGCTTTTCCAGGAAGGGAAGAAGGGTGGTAGCAAAGAGGAATATTTGGCTGCCAAGCGTTGGGCTAGGAGGGAGGTATACAGAGCAAAGTCTGAGTCACAGAGACAATTACTTGATTACCTAAATCATGGGGTAAGGAAAAATATATTTAGGGTGGCAGGTCAGGTGAAGAGGGATAATCGGGATATCATAGGTGAGCAGTGTGTGAAGAATGATGAAGGAAAGGTAGTGGTGAACAATGAGGATATTAAAGATGCATGGAGAGAGCATTATAACCGGTTGTTGAATGAGGAGTTTGACTGGGACAGGGAAGGTTTGGCAGGATGAGGGTGGGGAAGGCAGCAGGTGTGTCTGGGTTGACTGCCGAAATGTTGAAGGCCTCAGGCGATATAGGGGTGAGTTTAGTCACTGACCTGATAAACAGGATTATTTATGAGTGTGTTGTCCCAGATGATTGGCTGAAGTGTGTAATTGTAAATGTGTATAAAGTGATGCCCTGGAAAGAGGAAATTACAGAGGTATAAAGCTTTTAGATCAGATAATGAAGGTAATGGAGAGAGTTTTAAAAGGTATGATTAGAGAAAGAGTGAATATTGATGAGATGCAGTTTGGGTTTATGCCATGTAGGGGGACCACTGATGCCATATTCATTGTTCGACAGCTTCAGGAAAAATATATATTGGTAGGAGAAGAGATCTTTATTTCGTTTTTGTTGATTTGGAAAAGGCCTTTGACAGAGTCCCTAGAGAGGTGGTGAAGTGGGCAATGAGAAAGCTTGGCTTGGAGGAGTGGCTGGTTAGGGTGGTTATGGCCATGTATGTGGGTCCTCACACCCAGGTGAGAGTGAATGGAGATTTGAGTTATGAGTTTTCCGTAAATGCTGGTGTGCATCAGGGGTCAGTCTTGAGTCCCATGTTCTTTATCATGGTACTTGAAGCCCTTTCACGTGACTTTAGAAAAGGACTCCGTGGGAGTTGTTGTATGCTGATGATTTGGTGTTGATTGCAGAGAATGAAAGGGAGGCGGAGGAAAGGTTTAGGAAGTGGAGAGATGGTATGGGGCACAAGGGTTTAAGGGTAAATGCGGATAAAACAAAAGTGATGATATCTAGGGTTGGTGGCGGTACTGTCAAAGACGAGGGAGAGTGGCCATGTGCAGTTTGCCATAAGGGCGTGGGAAGTAATTCCATCTTGTTAGGTGTGTGTGATAAATGGGTGCATAAGAGATGCAGTGGTATCAGAGGTAGACTGCGAGATAATGCTGATTTTATGTGTACGGCGTGCCGGGGTGAGCAGGTGGAGATTGTCAAACGTGAAAGGATTGAACTTGCTGGTGAATCTCTTGAGTGTTTGGAAGAGTTTTGTTATTTGGGAGACATGTTGTGTGATGGAGGTGGGGCTGGAGCTAGCTCTGTGGCTAGGGTGAAAAGTGGTTGGAAGAAGTTCAGGGAGCTCTTGCCTGTCCTGACATTGAGAGGGCTCTCCCTACGTGGTAACGGTCTTTGTATGCAGCATGTGTTAGGAGTGTAATGCTGTATAGCAGTGAGACCTGGGCAGTGAAGGATGAAGACATTCGCTGGCTCAGACATACAGAAATGACAATGATTAGGTGGATGTGCAGTGCGTCCCTGCGTCCAAGGCCTGGAGGTGCTGGGTTTACAATGGAAGAGTTGAGAGGTAGGATGGGACTGGAGTGTATTGGTGTTGTGATGAGGAGAGGTAGCTCGAGGTGGTTTGGACATATGAAGAGGATGGGGGATGATAATTGGGTGAGGAAGGTGAAAAGTGTTAATACTGGGGGTGGGGTTATGAGGGGTAGACCAAGAAAGACATGGGACGAGGTCATGAAGTGTGACCTTAGGGTTAAGGGACTGAACAGGGAGGCTGCAATGGATCGTGCAGCATGGAGAGCCGCCATTAGGTGACCAAAGCCGACACATGCAAGCATGTTGGAGCCTTTAAAAACAAAAACGAAAACGAAACACATGCATTTCATAAAACCCATCCAATAATCCATCCAACTTTTCAAGTTAAATAAGTGCTGTCAACCCTCATCATGTACTCCCCCATACAAATGTCATCCAATCATCATCTATCTGCTCAGCAAAAAATCTAACACACACCAAAATGAGATACTGGTCTCTGGTTTGAATAAATCTACACTACCTGTCTACATATAGCCGGACCCTTTAATCCTGTAAGGGGTGGCCACAAACAAATTGCCTCCAAGTCACCCTGTCTCCTGCCATTTCACTGCTCCCCCCCTCTCATATACAGTACCTCTCCATTCCTACCTTATCCTCAGTCTCCTCTTCCTTCTCCCTCAACTCCTTATGCCAAATGAGGAGGATGGTGGACCATAGGAGAAAGGGAACTTCTGGTTTCCAGTCCAGGCAGCTGGCTGGTATTAACGTGGCAGCTGGTTGGTATTAATTTGGCTTTCTTCTCCCCCCCTGCTCCCTCTCTGTAGGCGGTTTCCATGGCTCAGTCAACTCACACACCTGAAAATATACTATACATTAGTTCTTTCCTTTCAAACCTTGATTAACAAAAGTAGCTTGTTGGCAGCAAGAACATTATCATCTGGAGACAAAATGAGTTAAATAACTTGGCAATACCAAATGCAAGATGTTTTTAATAATAATTCATCCATCTACCCATCATCCAATCCTACATTGCCCCATGTGGAGCATAGGAGCCCAGGGCTAGGCAACTGGTCCCGACATTTAAGATGAGAGTGACCAGCCTCACTCATTCCTGAGTGGCATTACATAAGCAATCAACCCCAAGCACCCCTTAGATATAAACCTTCACCGGCTCAATCCAATTGGAACATCACAATTACCCACTAACCCACCAGGCGCCAAAATCTGGTTATATGGTTACAACCCAGTATAGTAAATGGTTTCCTGATATAGACATAATTTCCATCAGTAACCTTCAGAATGACACCAAGGTGTAATGTACAAAATAATTCGCTATGGAAAAGGTGTTAGGAAATCTCAAGTCACATATAATATGGCCCAAAAGCTTATGACATCTAACCTTCAATCCGATGACCTAACAGTAATGAGGGGGATATGAAGACTAAAGCTCACCGTTTCAATTAGGAAAGGTTGCTTCCTAAATGAATAAAATTGCTTGTCGGTATCCATACTATAATGAACCCCTTCAATACGATGTCTACTAGATTTAATTATTGCAACTACCACGAGATTTTATTCAACTTATGACATCTCAAAACTCTTCACCTTAAGTGGAACTGCCGAGACAGACAAAGAAAGAGACAGACGGAAGCAGAGACTAACAGAGAGACAGAGGCACAGGCAGAGGAACATTTAGAGGAAGAGAGATTGGATCACTTGAAAGGACAGGGAAAACTGAGGAGAGGAAATCAGGTAAGGAGGAGGATAGAAGGACAGAGAGAGAGACTGAGACAGAGAGAAGGAGGCAGAGGTGAGTGCATGCAACTGAATGAGGTCAATGTGACAGGATGCGGGGTTTGGAAGTGGACGAAATGGAACGATTCTTTCAGTCCAAAATGGAAGAGGCTGAAAGAGTGCGTAGGATGGGAGCAAGAAAGAGGAAGGAGAAAATAAGTTACTTAATGACCAAGTGTAAGATGGTGAATTGAAGTAGGAAATGCAAATGTGGAAGACAGGAAGACAAAAGATTATTAATGAGAAGCAGTGGAAAATAGTGATTTGAAAGCAGGAAATGCATACATGGAAGGCAAGACAATGCTTGATAGTGTCCTGGTACCAACACAGACGTCAGGCAGTGAAATCTGAACAGTGATAGCGAGGTAAACAATGAATATTTACACTCCCATTATATTTTGCATTCTGAAGTAAGGCGAAGAGCTGTGAAATACAACACTTTCTGTTTAAATTTTAACAACTGAATAGAAGACAGAGCTGTGAAATAAC
>NW_027643628.1:117500-137500 GCF_032717465.1 Coenobita brevimanus
TCCAAAGTCAAGTATCGCAGGAGGTGGACGTGGTTTTGTGTGTGTGTGTGTGTGTGTGTGTGTGTGTGTGTGTGTGTGTGTGTGTGTGCGTGTTCGCTTGAAGCTGTGTGTACTTGAGTAATGCCCACATGCACACACAAAGGCCAGGACAGTAGTGTGTGTGTATGTGTGTGTGTGTGTGTGTGTGTGTGTGTGTGTGTGTGTGTGTGTGTGTGTGTGTGTGTGTGTGCAAACATGTGTACTTCACTGATATCCACATGCACACACAAAGGCCAGGACAGTAGTGTGTGTGTGTGTGTGTGTGTGTGTGTGTGTGTGTGTGTGTGCAAACGTGTGTACTTGACTGATATCCACATGCATACACACAAAGGCCAGGACACACAGAGTAGTTGTTTATGTGTGTGGGTTTATGAATAGACTACACTTACATTCAGGCCAGGACAGACATAGGGTAGTGTGTGTGTGCATATGTGTTTGTATGTGTTAACAGAATAAACATACAGAGTACCATGTGTGTGAACAGAATATGTAGAGTAGCATGTGTGTGTGTGTACGTGTGAATAGAATACACATGTAGACGTGTGTGCTACCCACACTAACACCCTCTAATTCTTTCAGCCAGGATTGGAGACGTAGCGTGTATATGTCAGGACTCCATATTATAATTACAAATCATAATAGATAGCATGATGGATAGATAGATAGACAGATAGATAGAAGCAGCAAGTACGTGTGGACATTCAAGTGCATATACATACATACCAGTTCTCACAAACCACTTACTAAAGTCAGTCAATAATATCTTTACAAACACTCCCGACGCAGTGCCAAGCGACATAGGTTTCATATAGTCAGGGAGCCCACTGGAGTTCATTTACACTTTTGGGAACGAAAGGTTTGATAATGTTGATTGGCTGCTACTAATATGGGAATGAAAAAAAAAACATTTCTTACTGCTCAACATTCCTGGGGTTTAGAGGGGGCAGGCCCCCAAGCCCCCCCAAAAATAGGCCTTTATTTACACTTTGGTGAACAAGACTGAAAATAACATGGATCAATACCATTATACTACTGAGTTGAAATATGCAACTTAAGAAAACAAAATTTCAGGGGTTTCCATTTAAGAAGGGTTCATTTGGAGGGTTCAATAGGTTTTTAATTACACTTCTCCGAGAACAAGGTTGAAACTCATACTGGTGAATGACCTTACATACCTTATCCAAAATACATCACTTAAGAAAATATATTCCCTGGCATTATTGTTTAAGAAAGGTCAGTTAGGGTCAAAAATAGGTTGTAATTACATTTCAGAGAACAATGATGAATTTCATATTGCTTATATCTTTTGCATCCCTAATTTAAAATAACCAGCTTAAGAAACAATATTTTTAGGGGTTTCCATTTAAGACTGGTTCTTTAGGAGGGTTCAATAGGTTTTTAATTACACTTCCGAGAACAAGGTTGAAACTCATACTGGTGAATGACCTTACATACCTTATCCAAAATACATCAATCAATCATTTCCTGTGGCACCCTCGGGGATGCATAGGGCCTCGATGAACTCACACCACCACATCCTATCTTGTGCTAACTCCTCAAGATCTCCCCAACACTCATCTCCAGCTTCCCGTCTCATTGTCCTCACCCACGTCTCTTTTGGCCTTCCTCTACCTCTCCTACCAGGTGCCACCCACCCTGGTGTACCTCGTACTATTCCCTGTCTCCTATACACATGTCCTTGCCACTTCCATCGTGAGAACCTAACATATTCATTGATCGGCTGCACTCCCGTTATTTCTCTAATTCTACTATTTGGTATCCTTTCCCACCACTTAACTCCTAATATTCTTCTAAGTGCTTTATTTTCAAACACCAAGAATTTATTTTCCATAGTCGCTGTGCTGTACCAAGACTCGTGTCCATAAATTAAGATACTCCTAACCATTACCTTATAAAGTTTGATTTTTGTATGCACAGAGAAATTGTTATTATTCCAAAAATTTTTAAGCATTCCCATTGCCTGATTAGCCTTCTTTAACCTTTCCTCGAATTCAAAGTTCAAAGAACCATCCTTGGCTAAATAAGTACCTAAATATTTAAACCTATCAACTTGCTTTACAACCATACCTCCAATTACACATTCCTGCGCATTTTCCATATTCATATTGATTATTTCAGTTTTTCCACAATTAATACATCACTTAAGAAAATATATTCCCTGGCATTTTTGTTTCAGAAAGGTGAGTTATGGTGTCAATTGGCCTAAAACAGATTATATTAGGAACTTGGAGATCAACCCTATAACTTACTTTGATCATATCTTTTGTATTCCTAATAGAAAAAAGCAACTTAAGAAGCAATAGTATCAGGCGTTTTTATATTAGAAAGGTTCTTGTTGAGGGCCCAAAAGCATATCGGTTACACTTTGGAGAACAAAGTTGAAGCTCGTGTTGGTAGATGACTTTACGTAACATGTCCAAAGTTCATTAGTTAAAAATGACATTCACTGGCATTTTTGCATTCTCTGCAGGTATGGTGTGGTGATTTCAGTTTAAGAGACCTTCTACTAAAGACTGACGCTGTTTCAAAATGGCCGCACGAGAAGATTATACTGGTATGTTTATCACTCAGCTCGTATTCTTTTCTTTTCAGTCACAAATTGGTTATTGATGAGAACTGACATAAATTATTGATATTGTTTAACCATAAGGAGTCTACATGATTCCTTTTGTCTTTCTTTTACAGAATCTACCCAGCAGCCAGTGCCCTCCAGATGTCTTGTACATGTTCTGCCCATTGAATCAAAGATTCTACCCTGGGAACCTGACAAATGGAATGTAGTAACACGTGTTGCCGAAGCTAGGAAACAGTGCAAAAACTTCCAAACATCAAAGTACAGAGCAGTTATTGAGGCGTTACCAAGTGACCCAGGAGAGGATGATGGCTACCACAGCAAATGTTATAAGAATTTTACTGCTATTCAACCTGTGTCTAGGCCTATTCATGACACTTCAGGCCCAGAAAGAAAGATTTTGCGTCCGAATCATCATCATCATCTGCGTGTGTTAGCCCTATTAGCTCTACTAGTAGAAGAGAGTCTACTGTGGGTATTTTTCCCAGTACATGTTTGTTTTGTGACAAGAAGGTTAAAATACGCCCAGATGGAACAAAAGAGCTCCCAGGAAAACTACTAACTAAGCAAGCAGAAGAAAAGATCAGGGAGATAGCAAATATCCTCAAACTATCACACGTACTAGTCAAAATTAGTGGAGTTGACCTAATAGCTAAAGAAGCCCAGTTCCACCACAGTTGTTGATCCTTACACATACGGAGGGCAGACAGGGCAAGAGGATATGATCTACCACCAGTTGCTGAGGAACGTGTTAGTGCCAAGTTCCCCCTTGACTGTATCTATTTATATGTCAAAGACAACATCATTGATTGCCAAAGACCTGAACGTCTTACATCCATCTATGAACAGTATATAGATCTCTGTACAGAACTTGAAGTAGTCTCTACAGTAAGCAAACCACAATATCTGGGAGATCTTTTGACCAAAAAATTTCAGGGCACAATTTTATTGCATTCTCCAGAGTCCCGCCGGCAAGGGGTGATTGTCCACAGCACAGATATTGAGTATGATTCCATCAAGACAGTGTATGACTTTACATCATCTCCCGAGGGTCAGATCACAAAAGCTGCCTTACAGCTCAGACAGGCCCTAAAGGCTGTTACGAAAGAGCCACTCCCAGATCCACTAACTGTTGAAGCTGTGAACCATGGTGAGGGAGAACCTCCTGAACTTATCAAGACTTTCTTTCAGACACTAATTGGAGGACCCAAAACCGGACAATATTCAGACTCAGTAATGCGCCACTCTGATTCCTTGAGCCAGGATGTACTCTTTTTGGTCAAGAATGGTCACCTGAAACTGAGAAAGCATATATTGATGGGTTTGTCACTGAAGTCCCTTACTGGTAGTAAGAAGATTCTTACACTTCTAAACCGAATGGGACACTCTCTTAACTACCATGCTGTTGAAGAAATTGAGACCAATCTTGCCTATGCTATATTGGACAGACAGCTGAATTGTCCAGCTGGTACGGTTTCTGGAGTACCGTGTGGATTGGCCTTTGACAATTATGATGAAGTAACACACACACTATCAGGGTCCGACACCTTGCATGACACAATGGGCATATTATATCAGACTCAGAGCAGGTCGCCCCCTACAGAACCCTCCCCACAAAGAGGTAGGCAGAATGAAGATAAACCTAAAGAAGACATGTCCTTGCCAAAGATGGAAGGTAAGAAAAGGAGGAGGAAATTAGATGTCCTAGATAAAGACCTGCCACCCTACAGGAAAAAGCCAAGAATGAATGACTTCTCCTATGACAACAAGGATTTCCACAGCAACATGGATCTCTCAGTTCCATCAAGAAAGCTGGACTTTTTATGGATGGTGATGCATGCTCTGGGAATGGAAGGTATTCCCATGTGGACTGGGTTCAATGGTCAAACTTACATAGATGATCTTCCAAAACAGTCAGTCCTCTACATGCCTAATATCAGCCAATCCCCAACAAGTAGTGATGTTGTTGTGGAGACTCTTTGTATTACTCAGAAATGTGCAGAGGAATGAGGACAGCCATATGGTGTTGTGACATATGACCTGGACGTTGCCACAAGGGCCAAAAAGATACAGATGACTGAGCAACCAAGGTTTGACAACATATTCATTATGTTTGGAGTGTTTCATGTACAGATGTGCCTATTTAGAGCTATTGGAAAGATCATCAAGGAGTCTGGAATGCCAGAAATGTTAGTTGAAGCTGAAGTCCTCGCATCAGGGTCACTAAAAGGTTTCTTGGAGTGCAAGAACTTCAATAGATGCAAACGCTTACACCCAATGCTAGCACCTGCCTTTCAGATACTACATTTCCGTGAATTCTGCAGGGAGCACCAAGATGAAGTGGACTCTCTCAGTGATATCCTAAAATCCTCAGCATCAGACAAGAAGGAGAGCAGGAATCAGCTCTGCACCACTTCAGAATTCAACATGCTCTTTGATGAATATACTCGTTACTCTCAGTCAACACTTGATGGAAAGCATGGCCCAACTGCCAGATTTTACATGCAGTACATAAATAGAATCAACCTGTACCACACCATCGACAGAGCAGTCAGAGAGTGTGATGTCAACCTGTACACATGGGCACTCACTCAAGCAGTTGACATCTTTTTCGGGACCAATCGACAAAATTATGCCAGGTGGATGTCAAAGCATCAACTTGATCTGATGAATCTACCTTCCACACATCCAGGCCTAAAAGAAATGCTGAACACTGGACTTTTCAGTATCCAAAGAACAGAAAATCAGTTCACCAGAATTCCGGTAGATCTGACTATTGAGCAAACAATAAATGCAGATGCTGCATCAAGGATGACAGGCTACACAGATTCCACCAACAACTTCACTGCCCGTCTCCGATGGAGTGCTACCAAAGGTGCCAGAGCTGGATTCATAAGTACATTCCTTGAAATGGCTGGAATGAGTAAATCTGGTGACATGCAGGCAGAGCTAACACCAAGCCGTATCCCACGTGACAACAAGGACCTCAGAAAATTGCTAAAGACGATCGACCAAGACTTTGCCAATCCATTCACTGTAAAATTAGAGTTCCTTGTTAATATTCAGACAGGGAAAGCGGCTATAGCTGAAATTTCTGAGTCATTACTTAACACTGAGAGCAAAGGCAGAGAAAAGCATGATGATTTCATCTCAGAGTGTATGGAAGATGCTGAAAGATTCGAGAAGCCCATCACCCAAATTTCCTTGAGGACATTTGGTGACCAAGGTGCAAGAAACAAGCGGGCAAGCAATCCACTTGTGAAGGAACTCAGGTGTACTAGGGACCTCTTTGGACGGATTGCCATCATCGCTGCAAAAAGGAAAGTAGACCTGGAATACCTCCTGCAGTACCCTCTCACTCCTGTACCTCTCACTATGAGTCGGACAGATGGCACTATGGTGTCCATTGCGCATGGGAAGAAGGCCGACCTTTTCAGAGTCCTTAAGGAAAGAGTAACAGTTCATGGTTCCCCAGTGAAAATAAAATCAAGCATAGTTGATGGTAACTTCCTCCTTCACTGTCTTCCACCAAATCTACCCCCAACATACGGTGGACTTTCACGAGCTTTCCTGAAGTTAGTCCTGACTCAACCTTCAAAACGGGTAGACATTGTCTTTGATACATATGAAGAACCTTCCATTAAGGATAATGAGCGTGAGCACCGTGGGGTGGAGGGACACCATTTATGTCATCACTGCAGCAGAACAAATTCGTCCACACAACCTTCAGAAAGCTCTAAAATCCCGATCCTTCAAACAAAATCTACCCCGCTTTTTGTGAAAGATTGGGCAGACAAGCAGCATTTTGCAGAGCTGAATGGTAGGAGCTCTATGTTGGTGTAGACACAAGCTGTGTGCGGTTCAGGGGAATCAGTGGGTATGTTGAAGTTACACCAGTAACTCACTTGGATTGTAACCATCCAGAAGCAGACACAAGAATCTGTCTCCATGCAATTGATTCAGATATCTCTCTCCAGCAGCCAGGTGACATAGTTGTGAGGGCCTCAGATACTGATGTTGCTGTTATCCTCTTACACCATTGCCATCGTATGAAAACCAACGTGTGGATGGACACTGGCACCAAAGGTCAAGGCAACAGGTGCTACGTCAATATTTCAGCCATAGCCAGCAAGATTGGATCCAAAGTCTGTGAAGCCCTGCCAGGTTTTCATGCTTACACAGGATGCGATTACACCTCATCCTTCATTAGGAAAGGAAAGAAGCGCCCTCTGAAAATTGCTGAAGACAGTCAAGTCTACCTTGGTGCTCTCTCTGCATTGGCAATGGGTGAAGTAGATAAACCAACATACAAACTTCTCGAAGAGTATACTGCCAAGATATATGGTGCAAAGAAGGTAATGCCCCTGAACAAGCACAGGTTCCTATGTTTCGAGAAATCGTTTGGACCAAAGAAAGGCAAGGGGCTGTTTGCAGGTCTGAAGGGTGTAGATGCAAGCAGTATTCCACCCTGTGAAAATGTCATTCAGCAGAAGATACATCGCAGCAACTTTGTGGCAATGACATGGCATGCAGCATGTGACAACGTGATCCCCAAAGAGCCGTTAAAAGGATGGGAACTCGTGGACAATGCCTACCAAATTGTGTGGTTCACCAGTTCCCAGATGCCAGACTCTGTTCTCCCTGATTCTGCTTATCCAACCGACGATAACAGTGATGCTGAGACTCCAGAGCAATGCTTCGACTCAGACTTCGATGACAGTGAGAGTGATGTAGATGTATGCAGTGAGACTGATGATGACTCTGACTGATTGTAAAGTAAAATATAGCTTGTTTCTCCAAGTTCCTAATATAATCTAATGTGATTGAAAATCTACTGAACTCTCCAAAAGAACCTTTCTTAAATGGAAACCCCTGAAAATATTGTTTCTTAAGCTGGTTATTCAAATTAGGGACCCAAAAGATATAATCTATCTATCTATCTTTCTATCTATAGCCCGACGCCCTAATCCCGCAAAGGGTGGCCGCAGACAAAACGCCTCCAAGTCACTCTGTCACCCACCATTTGACTCCCCTCCCCCCAACTCACCCCCCCCTCCCTCATATACCTCTCAACTCCATCCCTCCACCTCATCCTCGGTCTACCCCTCCCTCTCCCTCCCTCCACCTCACCTACATACACACTCTTAGTCAGTCTTTCATTCTCCATTCTCTCCACATGTCCAAACCACCTCAGTGTATTTCTCCTAATCTTTTCAACCACATCCACATCTACCCCACAACGTTCCTTCACTTCTTCATTCGTCAACCTGTCCCTCCACGTCACTCCACATGCTCCTCTCAAGTAACTCATTTCCACTGCTCTCACTCTTGACTTGTTCCCCTCTTGCAAGGTCCACGCCTCGCTTCCATACGTCAGGGTAGGGATCACAATACCATCATGCAGTGACTTCTTAACTTCCATACTCACCTCCCTATTTCTCATCACTGCTTTCAGTGTACCAACAACCTTTCTTCCTGCTGTACCCTTTCACGTACTTCATCCCCCATAAGTTCCATCCTTACTCATCACACTACCCAAGTACTTGAATGCACTCACATTCTCCATATCCTCACCATCCAACCTCACTGCACACTCTGTGACTTCATTCCTCTCAAACAACATAACTTTACTTTTGTTAACATTAACTTTCAGCTTCCTCCTCCTACACACTGTCCCAAATTCATTCACCAAATATGAAATTCACCATTGTTCTCTGAAATGTAATTATAACCTATTTTTGACCCCACCTGGCCCTAACTGACCCTTCTTAAGCAAAAATGCCAGGGAATATATTTTCTTAAGTGATGTATTTTGGATAAGGTATGTAAGGTCATTCACCAGTATGAGTTTCCAACCTTGTTCTCGGAAGTGTAATTAAAACCTATTGAACCCTCCAAATGAACCCTTCTTAAATGGAAACCCCTGAAATTTTGTTTTCTTAAGTTGCATATTTCAACTCAGTAGTATAATGGTATTGATCCATGTTATTTTCAGTCTTGTTCACCAAAGTGTAAATAAAGGCCTATTTTTGGGGGGGCTTGGGGGCCTGCCCCCTCTAAACCCCAGGAATGTTGAACGTAAGAAATGTTTTTTGTTTTCATTCCCATATTAGTAGCAGCCGATCAACATCATCAAACCTTTCGTTCCCAAAAGTGTAAATGAACTCCAGTGGGCTCCCCTACTAATAGCAACCTTTTTTTTTTTTTTAGGGATTTGTGTGTATTAAACCTTAAGGATTCTTTAGTATGTTGCGTTTATTGTTTTGATATAGACACAATTTCCATCAGTAACCTTCAGAATGACACCAACGTATAATGTACAAAATAATTCGCTATGGAAAACATGTTAGGAAATCTCAAGAGTCACGTATAATATGGGCCAAAACCTTATGACATCTAACCTTCAATCCGATGACCTAACAGTAATGAGGGGGAAGTGAAGACTAAAGCTCACCCTTTCAATTAGGAAAGTCTGCTTCCTAAATTAATAAAATTGCTTGTCGGTATCCACACTATAATGAACCCCTTCAATACGATGTCTACTAGATTTAATTATTGGAACTACCAGGAGATTTTATTCAACTTATGACATCTCAAAACTCTTCACCTTAAGTGGAACTGCCGAGACAGACAAAGAAAGAGACAGACAGAAGCAGAGACTAACAGAGAGACAGAGGCACAGGCAGAGGAAGATTTAGAGAGAGAGAGATTGGATCAGTTACAAGGACAGGGAAAACTGAGGAGAGGAAATCAGGTAAGGAGAAGGGTAGAAAGACCGAGAGAGAGACTGAGACAGAGACAGAGAACATGATGCAGAGGTGAGTGCATGCAACTGAATGAGGTAAACGTGAGAGGATGCGGGGTTTGGAAGTGGAGGAAATGGAACGATTCTTTCAGTCCAAAATGGAAGAGGCTGAAAGAGTGGGCACATATTCATTCACGCAAACACTGATACAAGCACTGATCAGCGCATGCACGCACACTAATACACGCAGGCACTGATAGGCACTGATACACACGGGCACTGAAACACTATCTATCTATCCATCTATATACCTAGGCTGCTTCCCCCAAGGAAAGGGAGGTAGCCGAGACAGGACGACACACTCCCCATTTACTCATCCATTCAAAGACGTTCATTCGCATCTTAGCCCCAAAGGGGAGAAAGTACAGATCCTCACCGCACCACACCACACAAGGGTCAACTGCGCAATGCAATCAGTGACATCCGCAGCAGGGCCCGACAGCAGAGCTGCTTTACCCGTGCCACATCATAACAGACTTATCCCCTTACCTGCACCTGACTTGAAATAGCTGATCAGACCAAATGGGGGAGAATATCCCCTCAGGGCTGCGTCATCACTTATTCATTCACAATTTCTCTCCACCCATTTCTGTCACGCACAGCCACTCTTCCTTGCTCAACAGACGTCCCTCTTGCATATAGCGCTCTCTTCACACTGTCCATCCATCCTATTTGTGGTCTTCCTCTCAGCCTTACACCTCTCACATCAGATCTAGTTATCTTTTTCACCAATCGCTCATTATCCATTCTCTCCATATGCTCAAACCATCGCAACACCCTCTAATCAACTCTACCAGCCATCTCCCGAACAACTCCAGTTCTCCTTCGCACTTCATCATTCCACACTCGATCCATAGGCGTCACTTCACACATACTCCTCAGACACCTCATCTCCATTACATTCAAACTTTTCCTCTCTGCTACACCCATATTCCATGTTTCAGCCCCATACAATGCAGTCGGTACCACAACACCCTCATACAGCCTTCTCTTTACATCCATTCTAAGCGAACGACATCTAAACACTTTTTCCATTCCTCCCAGCACCTTTCCTACTTCATTTATTCTAAACTTCACTTCTGCATCTATTCTTCCATCCACAGAAACATGTGACCCTAGATATTTAAAACACTCTACCTCCTCAAGCAACTCGCCATTCAAAACTATATTCATCCCCCTACCATCTACCAACCTCGTACACTTCATCACTTTACTCTTATTCCCATTTACTTTCAATTTTCTCCTTTCACACACCCTTCCAAACTCCTCTACCAACTGTCTCAATCTCTCCTCTGAATCAGCCACCAGTGCAGTATCATCTGCAAACAGCAGCTGCTTCAGATTCCACTCTCCACCATCAACATTCACCAGACTAAGATCTCCACCTAAAACTCTTGCATTCACTTCCTTTACAACACCATCCATGTAAATATTAAACAACCAAGGCGACATCACACATCCCTGTCGCAGCCCCACTCTCACAGGAAACCAATCACTCACAGCATTTCCCACTCTTACACACGCTCTACTATTTACATAAAAACTTTTCACCCCTTTTAGTAACCTACCATCAAGTCCATACAATCTTAAAACAGTCCACAAAGCCTCCCTATCAATTCTATCATACGCTTTCTCTAAATCCATAAATGCCCAAAACACATCCTTACCTTTCGCTAAATACTTTTCACACACTTGTCTCACAGCAAACACCTCATCAACGCATCCCCTCCCTCTCCTAAAGCCACACTGCTCATCACCAATCACTCCCTCTGTACCCTCTCTAACTCTCATAATTAACACTATACCATACACCTTACCTACAACACTCAACAGACTTATACCCCTAAAGCTAGTACATTCATACTTATCACCCTTGCCTTTATACAACGGGACCACACAAGCACTTGCCCAGTCAATTGGCACCATACTTTTCTCAAAGCACACATTCAACAATCTTACTAACCAGTCAACAATAGTCACTCCACCACCCTTCAGGCTTGAGATTTTATTAGGTCTTGTGGTATTATTCTTACAAAGCTCATGGCCTCATAGTGCCAGGGACTGATTCCTGGCACTGCAGCATCCTATCCTATCATCATCATCATTGTCGCTGTTGTCAATGAGCAAGTAATATGAGTACCTAGATTAAGTTAACTGGCACTGTATACTCTAGTGGTGGAAAGATCTACTTAGCCTACTGAGCCTGCCACTGCCACTAATCCTAATTATCATCATTAGGCATTATCATTAGCTCTCATCATTAGGCATTATCATTATCAACAGCTCTGCCTCCTTTTCCCACCCAAGGATGGGGTGAGGAATTCTCAATTAAAATTTCATAAGTAGGGGAGCAACTGTAATACTCTGTACATCTCAACTTGGCTAAGAGTGATTTAGAAAGGATGCAACACAGTATTGCCATCCTTGTCTTACTCTGCTTCAGGGCTTTGGGGATTGGCTCTGCAAATGACACAAATCTTTGCCAAGTCAAGGTGGACAAACCAAAATTTTCTAACTCACTTTTCAGAAGGGCGGTAATAGCCGTAGTTGTAGTGGTAGGTGTAGTAGTAGCAGTAGATAAGATTTGAAGACAGATGGCCTAGGGTAACCTCTTCTGACCAGTTAATTTCCTCACAGGTTAAAGGCCACTGTGTTACAAGGAGCCGGCGGCACCAACCCCAATGTAGCAATGTCGCCCATCGCAGTATCGACATCGATTGTTGCATCGCTAACCCCATCACAGCAACGACATCGATTGCAGCATCACTAATCCCACTGCAGCATCGACATCAATCGCAGGATCACTAACCCCATCGCAGCATCACTAACCCCGTCGGCAGTGGTAACACCAACACAGCAACAACGGAAACATCAACACGAGTTTCACAGGCAGCCCCTGAAAATGTGGCAGGTTTTTAGGAGATAATCTCAGGTCTGTTGATAATTTAACTCTTTGTCTGTGGAGGTGTTCAATACAGATCTTAGTTAACTCTTAATGTATTGGTGCTGGAGTGGCACTACTAGGATGAAAGGGGGGAGATTGCCTTCCCTATCCCCCAACAGGAGAAAGGTGGACTACAGAAGGGTAACTCAGCCTGCCATCCACTGAATTCATATTCTGATGGGCCTGGGGTTGCAACTACTACAGCTACTAGTACACGAGAACAAATATGAACAAATCCATTTGACATCATTTGTCTGGCTCAATTCCCTGGTAATAGTCCCTCATGTACTTCCTTATTACCAGAAAGGAAGATTGTGGACTGCAGCAGAACATGACAATCCTATGGTTCTGCATTATTTACATAATTCTTAATGACTAGAATTATTCTTGTGTTACTCTTTTGTTACTACTCAAGACTGAATATGAAGAGATAGCAGTTTAGATAAATAGGTAGTAGGAAACGGGGTTGTAGATAAACTTAATTTCTTCACAGAGAGGACTGTCTCCTAATATGAATAAAACAGTCTGGTGGTAGCAAGTATAAACTATATGACATCAGCAGAAGGCCCCATACTACAGGTCCCTTTGGCAAAATAAAAGATGTCACAGCCAAAAGAAAAAAAAAAATCCTGCCCTTTTCCCCACATGTAAGATGAGGTACTTTAACTGGTTATAATAATAATAATAATAATAATGATAATAATAATAATAAATCATCCATCATCCAATCCTACATCGGCCAATGAGGCAAGTTGATCCTAACATTTAAGATGAGAGTGACCAGCCTCACTCATCCCTGAATGGCATTACGTGAGCAATAAACTCCAACCACCCCTTGGAAATAAACCTTCACCAGCTCAATCCAACTGGAACATCACAATTACCCACTAAGTCACCAGGCACAAAAATTTGGTTATATGATTACCATCCAGCACAGTAAATGTTTCCCTGGTGTACAGGAAACCATTTGGCTTGTCACTCAGTGTAAAGTCACCCACAGGCAGAAGGAAGGGGAAAGAATGAAGGAAAGAAAGACAGAAGAGGGGGTGTAAAGTCACCTGTAAGCAGAAGGATGAGGAAAGAATTAAGGAAAGAAAGAGAGGAGGATGGAAGGAAAGATGGATGGAGGAGAGGAAAGGGCAGACCCCGAGAGCAGCTCTACATCGGAAAGTGAGTGGATGGTGAGCGCTCCCACCTACCACAAATAATAATAATAGTAATAATAATAAGTACTTTAATAACCCTGTCTCCTGCCATTTCACTGATCCCCCCCTCTCATATACTTCTCCATTCCTACCTTATCCTCAGTCTCCCCTTCCTTCTCCCTCAACTCCCTATGCCAAATGAGGAGGATGGTGGACCATAGAAGAAAGGGAACTTCTGGTTTCCTGTCCAGGCAGCTGGCTGGTATTAACGTGGCAGCTGGTTGGTATTAATTTGGCTTTCTTCTCCCCCCCTGCTCCCTCTCTGTAGGCAGTTTCCATGGCTCAGTCAACTCACACACCTGAAAATATACTCTACATTAGTTCTTTCCTTTCAAACCTTGATTAACAAAAGTAGCTTGTTGGCAGCAAGAACATTATCATCTGGAGACAACATGAGTTAAATAACTTGGCAATACCAAATGCAAGATGTTTTTAATAATAATTCATCCATCCATCCATCATCCAATCCTACATTGCCCCATGTGCAGCACAGGAGCCCGGGGCTAGGTAATTGGTCCTGACAATTATGATGAGAGTGACCAGCCTCACTCATCCCTGAGTGGCATTACATAAGCAATGAACCCCAACCATCCCTTGGATATAAACCTTCACCGGCTCGATCTAATTGGAACATCACAATTACCCACTAAATCACCAGGCGCCAAAATTTGGTTATATGGTTACAACCCAGCATAGTAAATGGTTTCTTGGTGCACAGGAAACCATTTGACTTGTCACTCAGTGTAGTCACCCACAAGCTGAAGGAAGGGGAAAGAATGAAGGAAAGACAGAAGAGGGAATGTAAAGTCACCCGTAGGAAGAAGGACAAGGAAAGAATGAAGGAAAAAAGACAGAAGAGAATAGAAGGAAAGAAGGATGGAGGAGAGGAAAGGGCAGACACCCGAGAACAGTGCTACATCGAGTGAGTGGATGGTAAGCGTCCCCACCTACCACAAATAATAATAATAGAAATAATAATAATAGTAATAATAATAACTACTTTAAGAATAACGAGAACTACTCTAAGTCTCAATGGTATGCCTAATGGGCCACATCCCCACACATCATTCAAGGCCCTGAAATCCTGATACCACAACACAGGCATAACTATCCACACACAGGAGGAGGCCGTAGCACGGGCCGAACAGGGTAGTACTCCCGAGGGGAATGGGAATGCTGGTGATAGGAAGAGCTGGAGCTCCTGTTTCACTAGCTATCTAACCATCCCCCCTTTGCTGACTTTTTCAGTGTGACAGTAATTTGGAGAGTATAACTGCTTACTCTCCGAAACACTTCCTCTAAAGTTCTATGCACTACAGGACATGCAGTTTACATTTCACTCATCGTATCCCACTACGTTACAGGGGCTGGCGCCAGCAAGGCATGCGGCCAGAAAACTTCGCCCCCGTTACCTAGTGGCGGACTTCTGGGGGGAGGCGTGGCGGGGGTTCCGCCGGCATAGATCATGGGTCCAGGGCGAGATGGGGCTCGGGCCTGTGCTAGAGGGTACAGGGCATTGCGGTTCCCAGGCTACCGCTACGCCCAATAGAGAGGGGCTTGAACCTGGGAGTAGCGCCCCAGGAGGTTGCCCTATCAGTGGGTGTATAATGGAGGGATAGTTGCAGTGCCAAGACGCGCTTGGAGGGTGTCCCTGCAGCTGTCCTGGCAGGGTGCCCGAGGCCACTACCACAGCCACTGGTAAGCTGGTGGGCTAGGGGTCCCATATCCATTGCCTGGAACTGGGACTGTGCAGTGAGTGGGACCTGTGCTGTGTCTGTCCCCCTTTATTAATACTGAAGATGACAAAACAAAATAAGTTTCAAAGCAAGCCTGAGGACAGTAAATCATCCATGGGGATGAGGGTGGGTTCATGGAACGTGGGAAGTTTGAGGGGAAGAGCAGGGGAAGTCGTTGAGGCATTCAGTAGGAGGTGGGTGGATGTGGCGTGTTGGCAGGAAGTCCGGTACAGGGGTGGATCAGCCAGAAAGATTGTTGGGAAGGACTGTTGCTATAAGTTGTTTTGGCAGTGGGGGACAGACGGATATGGAGGTGTTGGTGTGATGGTTGCGGAGAAATGGGTGGAATATGTTATAAATGTTTTGAGAGTAAGCGATAGGATATTGGTAGTGAAAATTCTGTTGGGAAGAAAGATAGCTGTGATTATATCGGCATATGCTCCACAGGCAGGATTGGATGAATCAGAGAAAGATAGATTTTGGGACGATTTAATACGTGTAGTGGGTGGCATTTGTGATGATGAGATAGTGATTTTGGGAGGGGACTTAAATGGTCATGTAGGTGAAGCAGCACAAGGTTATGAAGGAGTGCATGGGGGATGTGCATATGGTCTAAGGAACGCAGAAGGGGAAAGGATACTCGAGTTTGGGGAGGCACCGGACATGATTGTGTGCAACACATATTTTAGGAAAAGAGACAGTAGGTTAATTACATATGAGTCTGGGGGAAATAGCAGTCAGATAGATTATTTTCTGGTTAGGGAGGGCCGATAGGAGGTTAGTGAGGTATTTTAAAGTTATAGGGAAGTGAGGAGTGTGTGCAGCAGCACAAACTATTGATTTGTGATATGGTGCTTAAAGAACAAGTGATGAAAAAGAGGACTTATGTACCTAGGAGGAAAATATGAAAGCTGAAAAACCAAGTAGTAAGGGATGCCTTCTATAGCGAGTTGAGGAGAGTGGTGGCTGAACAGGAGCTGTAGACAGAGGCGTTAATGAACAGTTCAGAGCCCTCAAGAAATATTTCTTGAGAGTTACTGATGTAACATGCGGCTGGACAAGAGGACCACCAAGACATAAAGTAACTTGGTGGTGGGATGAGGGTGTAGAAGCTGCAATTAAGGAGAAAAGAAGGCTTTTCCGGGAATGGAAGAAGGGTGGTAGCAAAGAGGAATATTTGGCTGCCAAGCGTAGGACTAGGAGAGAGGTATACAGGGCAAAGTCTGAGTCACAGAGACTATTACTTGATAACCTAAATCATGGGGAAAGGAAAAATATATTTAGGGTGGCAGGTCAGGTGAAGAGGGATAATCGGGATATCATAGGTGAACAGTGTGTGAAGAATGATGAAGGAAAGGTAGTGGTGAACAGTGAGGATATTAAAGATGCATGGAGAGAGCATTATAACCGGTTGTTGAATGAGGAGTTTGACTGGGACAGTGAAGATTTGGAGCCAGCAGATCCAGTGTCTTGCCCTTGGCCTTTGATTGATGCTGCTACTGTGAGTGAGGCAATAGGCAGGATGAGGGTGGGGAAGGCAGCAGGTGTGTCTGGGTTGACTGCCGAAATGTTGAAGGCCTCAGGCGATATAGGGGTGAGTTTAGTCACTGACCTGATAAATAGGATTATTTAGGAGTGTGTTGTCCCAGATGATTGGCTGATGTGAGTAATTGTAAATGTGTATAAAGTGATGCCCTGGAAAGAGGAAATTACAGAGGTATAAAGCTTTTAGATCAGATAATGAAGGTAATGGGGAAAGTTTTAGAAGGTATGATTAGAGAAAGAGTGAATATTGATGAGATGCTGTTTGGGTTTATGCCAGGTAGGGGGACCACTGATGCCATATTCATTGTTCGACAGCTTCAGGAAAAATATATATTGGTAGGAGAAGGGATCTTTATTTCGTTTTTGTTGATTTGGAAAAGACCTTTGACAGAGTTCCTAGAGAGGTGGCGAAGTGGGCAATGAGAAAGCTTGGCTTGGAGGAGTGGCTGGTTAGGGTGGTTATGGCCATGTATGTGGGTGCTCACACCCAGGTGAGAGTGAATGGAGATTTGAGTGATGAGTTTTCCGTGAATGCTGGTGTGCATCAGGGGTCAGTCTTGAGTCCCATGTTGTTTATCATGGTACTTGAAGCCCTTTCACGTGACTTTAGAAACGGGACTACCATGGGAGTTGTTGTATGCTGATGATTTGGTGTTGATTGCAGAGAATGAAAGGGAGGTGGGAGAAAAGGTTTAGGAAGTGGGAGAGATGGTATGGGGCAAAAAGGGTTTAAGGGTAAAATGCAGATAAAACAAAAGTGATGATATCTAGGGTTGGCGGCGGTACTGTCAAAGACAGAGGGAGAGTGGCCACGTGCAGTTTTGCCATAAGGGCGTGGGAAGTAATTCCATCTTGTGCGGTGTGTGTGATAAATGGGTGCCATAAGAAAATGTAGTGGTATCAGAGGTAGACTGTGTAGATAATGCTGATTTTATGTGTACGAGCGTGTCGGGGTGAGCACATGGAGACTGTCAGATGTGAAATGATTAAACTTGCTGGTGAATCTCTTGAGTGTGTGGAAGAGTTTTGTTATTTGGGAGACATGTTGCTGTGTGCTGGAGAGGTGGGGATGGAGCTAGGCTCTGTGGCTAGGGTGAGAAGTGGTTGAAAGAAGTTCAGGGAGCTCTTGCCTCCTCCTGACATTGGAGAGGGCTCTCCCTACGTCCTAAGGGGTCTTTGTATGCAGCATGTGTTAGGAGTGTAATGCTGTATTGCAGTGAGACCTGGGCAGTGAAGGAGGAAGACATTCGGGCTGAAGCTCTGACGCATACTTCTGGGAAATGACAATGATTAGGTGGATGTGTGTAGTGTGTTCTCTGCGTCCAAGGCCTGGAGGGGTTGGGTTTACAATGGAAGAGTTGAGAGGTAGGATGGGACTGGAGTGTATTGGTGTTGTGATGAGGGAGAGGTAGCTTGAGGTGGTTTGGACATGTGGAGAGTGATGGGGGATGATAGATGGGGGATGATAATTGGGTGAGGAAGGTGAGAAGTAAGTTAATGACTGGGGGTGGGGTTATGAGGGGTAGACCAAAAGAAAGACATGGGACAGAGGTCATGAAGTGTTGACCTTAGGGTTAAGGGATCCTGAACAGGGAGGCTGCAATGGATCGTGCAGCGTGGGAGAGACGCCATTAGGTGACCAAGGCCGACACATGCAAGCATGTTGGAGCCTTTAAAAACGAAAACAGAAACACATTTCATGCATTTCATAAAACCCACCCAATAATCCATCCAATCTTTTCAGAAGTTAAATAAGTGCTGTCAACCCTCATCATGTACTCCCCCATACAAATGTCATCCAATCATCATCTATCTGCTCAGCAAAAAATCTAACACACACCAAAATGAGATACTGGTCTCTGGTTTAAATAAATCTACACTATCAGTCTACATATAGCCGGACCCTTTAATCCTGTATGGGGTGGGGTGGCCATAAACAAATTGCCTCCAAGTCGACCTGTCTCCTACCATTTCACTGATCCCCACCTCTTATATACTTCTCCATTCCTACCTTATCCTCAGTCTCCCCTTCCTTCTCCCTCAACTCCCTATTCCAAATGAGGAGGATGGTGGACCGTAGGAGGAAGGGAACTTCTGGTTTCCTGTCCAGGCAGCTGGCTGGGTATTAACATTGGCAGCTGGCATTGGTATTAATTTGGCTTTCTTCTCCCCCCTGCTCCCTCTCTCTGTAGGCCGGTTTCCATGGCTCAGTCAACTCACACACCTGAAAATATACTACACATTAGTTCTTTCCTTTCAAACCTTGATTCACAAAAGTAGCTTGTTGGCAGCAAGAACATTATCATCTGGAGACAATATGAGTTAAATAACTTGGCAATACCAAATGCAAGATGTTTTTAATAATAATTCATCCATCCATCCATCATCCAATCCTACATTGCCCCATGTGGAGCATAGGAGCCCAGGGCTAGGCAATTGGTCCCGGACAATTAAGATGAGAGTGACCAGCCTCACTCATCCCTGGAGTGGCATTACATAAAGCAATCAACCCCAACCACCCCTTGGATATAAACCTTCAACGGCTCAATCCAATTGGAACATCACAATTACCCACTAAATCACCAGGCGCCAAAAATTTGGTTATATGGTTACAACCCAGCATAGTAAATGGTTTCCTGGTGCACAGGAAACCATTTGACTTGTCACTCAGTGTAGTCACCCACAGGCTGAAGGAAGGGGAAAGAATGAAGGTAAGAAAAGACAGAAGAGGGAATGTAAAGTCACCCGTAGGGCAGAAGGACAAGGAAAGAATGAAGGAAAGAAAGACAGAAAGAGAATAGAAGGAAAGAAGGATGGAGGAGAGGAAAGGGCAGACACTCCGAGAACAGCACTACATCGAGTGAGTGGATGGTGAGCGCCCCCACCTACCACAAATAATATTAATAGTAATAAAAATAATAACTACTTTAAGAATAACGAGAACTACTCTAAGTCTCAATGGCATGCCTAATGGAGCCACATCCTGCCACACACTTCATTCAAGCCACTGAAATCCTGATACCAGTACACAGGCATAACTATACACACACATGCATTTAATAAATAACATCCATTAATCCATCCAACTTTTCAAGTTAAATAAGTGCTGTCAACCTCATCATGTACTCCCCAT
>NW_027643628.1:147500-220000 GCF_032717465.1 Coenobita brevimanus
CTCAGAGCTACCTATCCAAGCCGTATATTACTGTTATCCTGTGTTCTTTTTATCGTTCTTCTTTTTTTCACTTTTTCTGGCCCCATTCATGCCTTTCTGCGTTTTGTTTCAGTCTTTTGCTCTCTTTATCTCATACTCTGTTTTTTTTTGGTTTTACTCTCTGCTCTTTTTCTCTTATCCTACCTCTTTATCTCTCGTATCCCTGCCACGGTTCGTCAATTAAATATTTCACGGTTGATTATGCAGATACGAGGCTGTAAATAATGACTAGGCAAGATGATATATTGTAGCCGTTGCGAATCAGACAGACATATATGGTAAAAGGTGAAACATAAACTTACATCTGCACTTGTAAATTGAGCTGGGGTAAAGAGAGAGAGAGAGAGAGAGAGAGAGAGAGAGAGAGAGAGAGAGAGAGAGAGAGAGTATATATTTTTCCTTATAGAAAACATCTCACACACCTTAAACACACAGACACACACACACACACAAGATGGATACCAAGCTCAAGGGACCTAAGCTACGAAAAAAGACTAAATAAACTGAATCTACCAACACTACAGGAGAGAAGGAAAAGAGGTGACATGATATTGCTATATATGTGCATATCAGGAAAGGAGAAAATAGACATAAATGATTACTTAACATATGGAGAAGCATCAGCAAGAGGACACTGCAAAAAACTGCTTAAGAAGAGAGGTGATAAAGACGTAAGGAAATTCAGTTTCCCAAACAGAGCAATTGATCAATGGAATGCACTACCGAATGAAATAGTGTGTGCCAAAACAATTCACAAATTTAAGGATATGTACGATAAATATGGTTTAAGACACTCTCTCGTAAAAGTCTTGGTCCCTGTCGAAACGCCTAAATTTACTGCATTGTCAAAGTGGTTTATGCATTGCGGTCTTTTGTTGGTCGGAGCCCTCCAAAGTCAAGTATGACAGGAGGTGGACGTGGTTTTGTGTGTGTGTGTGTGTGTGTGTGTGTGTGTGTGTGTGTGTGTGTGTGTGTGTGTGTGTGTGTGTGTGTGCTTCGTGTTCCATGTATTTTCTGTATCTGGTGTTCCGATTTAAATCTGTTTTATATATTATGTTTGTGCTTTGTGTTACTACGGCTTTATGTGCTTGTATGTTTCGTGTTTCGTGAGATTAAATGTGAACTGCTTAAGAGCAGTAAAGTCATGGACAGAGAAACCTGGACACTCAAGGGCTGTGCTGAGAAATTCTCTTTCCCATTCGATTTTTCCATTAAATCTTCTTCCATATAAACCGTACCCCGCACCCCCTTCCTTGCCTCAAGAGACAAGTGACCACTCCTCACCTCACCCGCCCGCCCTCCCGCCCTCCTCCATACATCCCGTCATCCCCCCCCGTATCTCTCTCTCTCACTCTCTCACCGGTTCTGTAAGCTGAATACTTAAGTCAATGCAAAGTATACGTTTACTGATATAATTATTATAAAATAAATAAAGCATTTTAGTATAAAATAAATAAAGCATTTTAACACATTTAAAGATAACTGCAATTAGCGGGTAGACAAATGTAGCCAGCTTTTAAGCAGCATACACTCTGCCTCTCAACATTTGCTTTTCTCCTTTCTTCTCTCCCTTCCTCATCTACTCGGTCTGTCTGTCTATCTGTCTCAGTATCTGATTTCCTCCTTTCTTCTGTCCCTGTTACTTTCTCTTAACACCTTCCCTCATTCTCTCTCTCTCTCTCAGTCAGTATCGAATCCAACCTCCTTTATTTCCATTTTCCAATCACTTCTTGCAGGCGGTTTGGCACAGACCTGACATGATTATTATTTATCCGTCTGCTTATCTATTCCTACCTATCTGTCTGGCTGTGTTTTTCTGTCGATCGATTTACGTATATATATATATATATATATGAAGAGAGCATTGAATGTGAGAGGGATGTTTGTAGAGCAAGGAAGAGTGGCTGTGCGTGATAGAAATGAATGGAGAGAAATTGTGAATGAATAAATGATGACGCAGCCTTGGGGGGATATTCTCCTACATTTGTCTGATCAGCTGATCAGGCAGATGCGGGTAAAGGGATGGGTCTATTATGATGTGGCAGGTGTAAACCAGCTCTGCTGTAGGGCCTTGCTGTGGATGTCACTGATTGCACGGCGCAATTGTCCCTCGTGCGGTGTGGTGCGGTGAGGAATTGTTCCTTCTCCCCCTTGGGGCTAAGATACGAATGACCGTGTTAGAGTGGATGAGTAAGTGTCGACCTGTAGGCTGTAACATATATCAACTTTAAGGAACGTCAGTTATACAGAGATGGAGAAGTGATAGACAAATTTAACATCATGTGTTTTTAGTAAGACCACAGCAACAACTCACCCAAACCATCAACATATTAACTTGGAACATAAATGCTGTGCGAACCAAGCTGGAGAAGAATGAGGTGCAAAGATTGTTATTAAAGTTTGATGTTGTCAGCCTAAATGAGACAAAAACACAACTGTCTGTGCATTTGCCAGGATTTGTGACGTTCAGGTGTGTGAATAATGTTTCAACTCATCGGGAAGGTACAGTTGTGTTGGTAAAAAATTATTTAGCAGGTTATGTAGAGAGCGTTGATTACGGAATACAGGATCAAGTATGGATGAAATTTAAATGTATTCCTAATGTAATATTTGGGTTTTGTTATATTCCACCACATGATTCTGAGTATTTTTCTTACAATTCATTTGCCTCAATCCAAGAAAAGATTATTGATGGTGATTGTAGGTGTGTAATTATAGGCGATCTTAATTCCAGATTTGGTAAATATGTTCGGGAGTTACCTTCCCGTAGTGATATTCCTGATGCCTATATGTATTGCTACCCAGTTATACACGACACTATAAATGCCCCTAATGACAATGCTTATGTACTATCTACGATTTGCATAGACAACAAGATGTTGGTACTAAATAACCTAAAGACGACGACTAATCATTTTAAAGGTGATCTGACTTTTCGTAAAGGAGGTAGTTGGGTGTCAGAGTTGGATGTGTGTGTGGTACCGTGTGGATTGGTTGATGATATTAAATCCTTGTGTGTGCATAATATGGAATGTTTGCCATCGGATCATGCTCCCGTTAGCATTGAGGTAAATATCCCAGTTACTAGTGTAGACTCCCTATACCGCCGTGCATGTCACCTTGGAGGTCATGCATCGCTGTTAAATGTCAGGGAGAGTAGTTCGGTGGCTCGCAGTCCAATTAAGTTTTCAACAATAGATTTGGATATGTTTCGAAATAATGTACAAAGTCTTGATATTCCCAATTGCGAGGATGAACATAATATAGATAATCTTGCTCATAATACTGCTGATGCTTTGTACGAATGTGCAAGAGCTAGCCGAAGCGCTGTGGGCGTTCTCGGTGGTTGTGGTGGTGATAGTAGCTTATCCCGCTGGGAGAGGCTGATGCAGGACAGGGATGATAGACGGGTGTGGCAGGCAATCAGTTGGAAGGGAGACTTAAATGATGAATTACAGGCTAACAATAGACCCTCTGATGAAGAATTTCGTGGCTACTATGAAGAGTTAATGAATATTGATATAGATAATCTTGATGAATGCCGACATAGCAATGTAACTATACCTGTGTTAGATAACCCCATCTCCCCTGCAGAGGTTAATGCACAATTAGTAAGCTCAAAGCAGAAAAAGCTTGTGGGCCAGATGGCATTGCACCAGGGATTTTTAAGCTGTTGCCTGCCCAGTGGATAATGCTTATTGTTAATATGTTTAATGTGATATTCTCTAACGCACAATATCCTGCACTTTGGGACTAGGGCCAAGTTGATTACTATTTTTAAGAAAGGGAATAGAAAGGATGTTAAGAATTATAGAGGTATAAGTATAATAGATAGCATCTCCAAACTCTATGATATGGTGTTGTGCTCCCGTTTGGAGATGTGGTTTAAGCCGTATCGTGAACAAGCAGGAGCGCAAAGGGGTCGTGGCTGTGTGGAGCACATAGTGACATTACGCCTCCTAACAGATTTAGCTAGAAAGAAAAAGTAAAAGTTATTTGTAACACTCGTTGATTTTAGTAAGGCTTATGACCGGGTACAAAGACATATTCTAATAAGAATTTTAAAGCGTCTTGGATGTGGTATGGTTATGTTGGGTGCTATTGGTGCTGTATATAATGTTACAGAGAGCATTATTGGTACTGCCATGTTTGCTGCCACACTGGGAGTTCGTCAGGGATCCCCTACATCTTGTTTGTTTTTTATATTATACGTGAACGATTTGATTAAACTGATAAAAGATCATTGTGGTGATGACGGATTCTTGAGGTGGCTACATATTTTAATGAGATGGATGATACTGTGCTGCTCTCCACTTCGCGCAGTGGGATGATTAATAAGTTGTCATTGATGATGCAATATTGCGATGAGTATGATACGAAAGTGAACGGAGAAAAAACAAAATTTTTTGTAATACATGGTACGCCTGAGGATAAGGAAGATTTGCGGGTAGAGGGTCTGGTGGTAGAACAGTGTACTCAGTATATGTATCTTGGTTCACCATTTACGGCTGACGGCTCTGTTTCGTCATCGGTCAGGGCTCACGCAGACGCCAAAATGACTCATGTCATCAAATTCATTTCATTTTTAAGGAAAAATAATGACATTCCTTTTTGTGTTAAGAAGCGTGTGTTTGATGCTTGTTTGGTGTCGGCTATTTTATATGGATGTGAGTCTTGGCTGGGTGCGGACCTGAGACCGGTTGTGAGGTTGTATAATTGGTCTTAATGTTAGGTTAACTACGTGTAATGACTTGTGTTATGTAGAATCTGGTTATCCTCAGTTACAGTCCTTAGTTAAATGCAAGCAAAGAAAGTTTTTTCGTAAGATGTGGAATGAGAGGCAAGGAATGGATGATGACCCATTAGTTTTAGCCATTAATACTGTTATGAACAATCAATACCAGACCCATACATACATTAACAATTTATTACATAATGAAAGGGATGATATAGCTGAAGGATTTCGGGACCTGAAGGCCATAATTTCCAACTCAGAGTCTTCCAAACGTAAAACATATATGGAAATAAACCCAGAATTAAATGTCCATTCAGTATACAGAGAGAATAACTATGTAAGTGAACACTATCGCGTTGCTTTTACGCGGTTCCGAGTGTTAGCACATTCTCTAGCAATAGAGGTGGGCCGATGGAACAGAAGGGGACGTGGAAGGCTGCCAGTAGAGGAGAGGGTATGTGAGTGTGGTGAGATACAAAATGAGATTCATGTGGTACAAGAATGTGCTATGACGCAACACTTGAGAGACGTTTATAATTTTTCAACTATCACAGATATATTTTCTAATAGATATGATGATGTTCAAAGATGTACTATAATTTTCAAGATCTTGGATACTTATAAAGTATGAAACATAAATGTTTAAAGGAAGGAAGTAAATAGATAAAGCATATGTTATTCCTGGGTACATAAAGGTCACTGTTCATATTACTTTAAGTTAAGGAGTACGTGTTTTATATACTTTGAGCATTTGTGTCTTTGATTTTTCTTTGAAGTTGATATGAAATCCAGGGTGGGCGTTGTTTCTGATGTGAGAGTTTGTATCATTATATTTACTTGGAGTTACAAAGGCAGGTGTAGTCAGTGCTTTTCACTGTCGTGCCGCTGTGTTATCTAAGAATTCCCTTTAGGGTGTTGTAATTTGTTTTTAGTATTTCATTGTATTATTATATATGTACTTTTATTGGACCAATCTTTAAAATAATGTGTATGATCATTAGTAGCTGTGGTCAATAAAATTCTATCTATCTATCTATCTCTGTGTGTGTGTGTGTGTTCGTGTCCGTGTGCGCTTGAAGCTGTGTGTACTTGAGTAATGCCCACATACACACACAAATGCCTGGACAGTAGTGTGTGTGTGTGTGTGTGTGTGTGTGTGTGTGTGTGTGTGTGTGTGTGTGTGTGTGTGTGCAAACGTGTGTACTTGACTGATATCCACATGCATACACACAAAGGCCAGGACACACAGAGTAGTTGTTTATGTGTGTGGGTTTATGAATAGACTACACTTACACTCAGGCCAGGACAGACATAGGGTAGTGTGTGTGTGCTTATGTGTTTGTATGTTTTAACAGAATACACATACAGAGTACCATGTGTGTGAACAGAATATGTAGAGTAGCATGTGTGTGTGTAAGTGTGAACAGAATACACATGTAGACGTGTGTGCTACCCACACTGACACCCTCTAATTCTTTCAGCCAGGATTGGAGACGTACCGTGTATATGTCACGACTCCATATTATAATTACAAATCATAATAGATAGCATGATGGATAGATAGATAGATAGATAGATAGACAGACAGATAGATAGACAGACAGACCGGTAGAAGCAGCAAGTACGTGTGGACATTCAAGTGCATATACATACATACCAGTTCTCACAAACCACTTACTAAAGTCAGTGTGTGTGTGTGCGTGTGTGTGTGTGCGTGTGTGTGTGTGTGTGTGTGTGTTCTAATACAGTCTCCCCATTCCTCTTATTTTTTTTTACGTCATTATTATCCACACAAAAGAAACCTACTTTAACTTATAAAAGATACTCTACCCACACAGTGAAATTGTGGGAAGTGCCATAATAGAACGAATTAAGTCCGACCAGAATCGTATTCTTCCATATGAATAGTTATCGACACAGTGAAATCAAGACCTACTGTAACGACATCTTACACTGACATGGTTATATCGTGAACATGGGCCTCGTCTAGTTCCTATTTTGGTATGAAAACCCAAATGCTTAACATCTATCTATCTATCTATAGCCCGACGACTTAATCCCGCAAAGGGTGGCCACAGAGAAAACGCCTCCAAGTCGCTCTGTCACCCACCATTTGACTATCCACCTCCCAACTCACCCCCCCCTCCCTCATATACCTCTCAACTCCATCCCTCCACCTCATCCTCGGTCTACCCCTCCCTCTCCCTCCCTCCACCTCACCAACATACACCCTCTTAGTCTTTCTTTCTCGATACTCTTCACATGTCCAAACCACCTCAGTGCATTTCTCCTAATCTTCTCAATCACATTCACATCCACCCCACAACGTTCCTTCACTTCTTCATTCAACCTGTCCCTCCACGTCACTCCACATGCTCGTCTCAAGTAACTCATTTCCACTGCTCTCACTCTTGACTTGTTCCCCTCTTGCAAGGTCCACGCCTCGCTTTCATACGTCAGGGTAAGGATCACAATACTATCATGCAGTGACTTCTTAACTTCCATACTCACCTCCCTATTTCTCATCATTGCTTTCAGTGTAAAAACAACCTTCCTTCCCTGCTGTACCCTTTCACGTACTTCATCCCCCAAAGTTCCATCCTTACTCATCACACTACCCAAGTACTTGAATGCACTCACATTCTCCATACCCTCACCAACTAACCTCACTGCACACTCTGTGACTTCATTCATCTCGAATGCCATAACTTTCGTTTGTTTACATTAACTTTCAGATTCCTCCTCCTATACACTGTCCCAAATTCATTCACCAAACCTTGCAACTCTCATTCATCTTCACTCAACAATACTGTATCATCAGCAAACAGCAACACCGGAAGCTTCCAAATGCTTAACATAATGTCTGAATTAATGGCATATCTGTCACACTGATCAGAATTAAGACGTACTGTAACGATATCTTATACATGTACTTTATGGGTTATAACCAGGACAACACGACTCTCATCTAGTTCCTATGTTGATATATAAACCCAAATATCTAAGTATGTATGGACGAACTAATGGCGTACTCATCATATTTATCAGAATTAACTTATTATAAATCAGTTACTTACTTACTAGGTACTGTGCTATATAATGGAGTAGTTTTCTCAATATTCATTGTACTCACCAAAGATCCTGAGATGGGTGAAAACAGAGGAGGACGGTACACACTGCCCCTGCAAGGAAAATGGAATGATTACTATAACTGCACATTATATGGCTACATAAAACTAATATTATAAATGTGGATTTCTCTCAGAATAAGGCATAAAAAATTGTCATTCCAATTTGCGAATATCTCTGCACGTACATGTTATCTCATGCATGGTGTACACTAACATTTTTTTTTATATATATGCGTGCCTGGTGCACCTGTGAGTGAATGTGTGAATATTTTATGTATACATGTGTGTGTGTGTGTGTGTGTGTGTGTGTGTGTGTGTGTGTGCTTCGTGCTCCATGTGTTTTCTGTAACTGTTGCTCCGTTTTTCGTCTGTTTTATATATTTTGTTTGTACTTTGTGTTACTGCAGCTTTATATGCTTGTATGTCTCGTGTGACTAAAGGTGAACTGCTTAAGAACAGTTCCTTTTATAGATACGATTGCTTCTTCATGAATACAGCAAATGTTTTCAGTTTATTTCGCTCTGTGGACGATTATATAAGAGCGTCGTGGAAAATACTGGAATTAGAAAAACTGCAGTAGATACAGCCTTGTTTACCAGATATCCTGCCCAAGTTTCATTAGCAGATACGTTGTCCAAGTTGAATAAAATCGTCTGAAGTAAGAATAAGCTTGAAGAGACGTTGCTGTACTGAAAGTCATTGGATATGCCTTGTTTTATGTCTGTTCGTATGTGGCTGCGAGATAACAGACTCAGGTTCAGTCTTTTATGGCAAGCGTTAATAGATATCTCAGTGCTTTCTTTAATATGGAGGTTAATATATCACTGGAGTGTTTCTAAAGCTTTCCGCCTCCTCTCAAGTAAACATGTTTACTGTGTATTACACTCTCCCAATTGGTAACATCACTGGTGTGTTTACAGATCCCCACCTCTCAGGCAAGGGTGTACTCTCGTGTCTGTTACATGGGTGTCTATTACACACGTCCTATTGGTAATCTATTGATGGTATGTTTTTCAAAGCCTCCCACCTGTCTCTCGTGCAACGGTGTTTATTATCTATTACACTCCTCTTATTAGTGATGTGTCAAGAGCATGTTTTTAGATTCCGACCACCCTCGTGCAAGGCTTTTTACTGATGATTACACGGAACTGAAGCTTGGACATTGTTGGAAGGACACAAGTCAAGAGTGAGAGCAGTGGAAATGAGTTATTTAAGAGGAGCCTGTGGAGTCACGTGGAGAGACAGGCTGACGAATGAAGATATAAAGGAGCGTTGTGGTGTTGATGTGGATGTGATAGGAAGCGTTATGAGGAACACACTGAGGTGGTTTGGCCATGTGGAGAGGAGGGATGGTGAAACACTGACGAAGAGAGTGTATGTGAGTGAGGTGGAGTGGGGAAGAGGGACAGGGAGGCCGAGGATGAGATGGAGAATTATATGAGAGAGGGGGGGGTGTGAGTTGGGAGCAGGGCAGTGAAATGGCGGGGGACAGGGCGACTTGGAGGCGATTTGTTTGTGGCCACCCCAAACGGGATTGAGGCGTCTGGCAATAGATAGACAGATAGACACACACCATATTGGGAGTCGTACACGTCCTGTCTGATTATAAGATGACAACTCTCTCAAATCATGCATGGTCTTCTCATAGCCTTCATCAGCCTCTGAACCACGTAGTCTCATCTGCTTATGCTTGCACTCCTCATAGTCCTAATCAGACCTCAGAGCTACCTATCCAAGCCGTATATTACTGTTATCCTGTGTTCTTTTTATCGTTCTTCTTTTTTTCACTTTTTCTGGCCCCATTCATGCCTTTCTGCGTTTTGTTTCAATCTTTTGCTCTCTTTATCTCATACTCTGATCTGTTTGTTTTTACTCTCTGCTCTTTATCTCTTATCCCTCCTCTTTTTCTCTCGTACTCCTGCCAAGGTTCGCCAATTAAATATTTCACGGTTTATGATGCAGATACGAGGCTGTAAGTAATGACCAGGCAAGATGATATATTGAAGCCGTTGCGAATCAAACAGACATATATGGTAAAAGGTCAGACACAGACTTACACATGCACTTCTAAACTGAACTGGAGTAAATATATATATATATATATATAGAGAGAGAGAGAGAGAGAGAGAGAGAGAGAGACAGACAGACAGACAGAGTATAAATTTTTCTTTACAGAACACAACTCACACACCGTAAACACACACAGACACAGACACACACACACACATATATATATACACACACACACACACACACCATCTTCTACTTGTACACAGAACCGGCGAAAATTGGACTGTTACACCCGTAGACTCTCAGAGAGCATCATTTCTTATATAGCGATTTTATGGGCGACCGAAAGTTAGGTTAGGTCACTTTGGGCAGGGTTTGGTCTGATTAGATAATTTTTGGTTGGGTTGGGTTCAGATCGACTAGATATAGACGGATTAGGTTAGATTGCTTTAGAATAGCTCGGTTTTGATATATTTTGGGTTGGGTTCTATTGGGTTGGGTTAGGCTGGGTTAGGTTCGGTTGGGATTTGGTCATTTGAGGCTTAAGTGGGTTTCGTTAGGTCGGGTATGGTATGGTTAAGTGAGACTGGGTAGGATTAGGCAGGGTTAGATGCAGTTAGGATGCGTCAGAATTAGTTAGTTTAGGTATGGGGAGGTTATGTGAGATAGTGAGATTCAATACAATTAGACTGGGTTAGGTGAGGTTAAGTTAGATTAGTTTGGGTTATTTTAGGTTGAACTAGGTCACTCGAGGTTAGGCCAGGTTCAGTTCCAGCAAATATGGATAGGTTAGGCGCAACTGGCCTAAAATAAGATTCAGAAAACGTTATAAACACAACCCCCTCCTCCCATCTGATTCTGTGACCTACGTCTTTGCTTCAGTCTTTCTCTCCCTATTTCACTCTCTCGTAAAAGTCTTGGTCCCTGTCGAAACGCCTAAATTTACTGCATTGTCAAAGTGGTTTATGCATTGCGGTCTTTTGTTGGTCGATCCTTCCAAAGTCAAGTATCGCACGAGGTGGATGTGGTTTTGTGTGTGTGTGTGTGTGTGTGTGTGTGTGTGTGTGTACTTGAGTAATGCCCACATGCACACACAAAGGCCAGGACAGTAGTGTGAGTGAGTGTGTGTGTGTGTGTGTTTGTGTGTGTGTGTGTGTGTGTGTGCGCAAACGTGTGTACTTGGCTGATATCCACATGCATACACACAAAGGCCAGGACAGTAGTGTGTGTGTGTGTGTGTGTGTGTGTGTGTGTGTGTGTGTGTGTGTGTGTGTGTGCGCAAACGTGTGTACTTGGCTAATATCCACATGCATACACACAAAGGCCAGGACACACAGAGTAGTTGTTTATGTGTGTGTGTTTATGAATAGACTACACTTACACTCAGGCCAGGACAGACATAGGGTAGTGTGTGTGTGCGTATGTGTTTGTATGTGTTAACAGAATACACATACAGAGTACCATGTGTGTGAACAGAGTATGTAGAGTAGCATGTGTGTGTGTACGTGTGAATAGAATACACATGTAGACGTGTGTGCTACCCACACTGACACCCTCTAATTCTTTCAGCCAGGATTGGAGACGTAGCGTGTATATGTCAAGACTCCATATTATAATTACAAATCATAATAGATAGCATGATGGATAGACAGATAGATAGAAGCAGGAAGTACGTGTGGACATTCAAGTGCATATACATACATACCAGTTCTCACAAACCACTTACTAAAGTCAGTCAATAATATCTTTACAAACACTCCCGACGCAGTGCCAATCGGCATAGGTTTCATAGCATCCTTTTTTTTCTTTTAGGGATTTATGTGTATTAAACCTTAAAGATTCTTTAGTATGTTGCGTTTATTGTTTTGATATAGACACAATTTCCATCAGTAACCTTCAGAATGACACCAAGGTGTAATGTACAAAATAATTCGCTATGAAAAAAGGTGTTAGGAAATCTCAAGAGTCACATATAATATGGGCCAAAACCTTATGACATCTAACCTTCAATCCGATGACCTAACAGTAATGAGGGGGAAGTGAAGACTAAAGCTCACCGTTTCAATTAGGAAAGTCTGCTTCCTAAATGAATAAAATTGCTAGTCGGTATCCACACTATAATGAACCCCTTCAATACGATGTCTACTAGATTTAATTATTGCAACTACCACGAGATTTCATTCAACTTATGACATCTCAAAACTCTTCACCTTAAGTGGAACTGCCGAGACAGACAAAGAAAGAGACAGACGGAAGCAGAGACTAACAGAGAGACAGAGGCACAGGCAGCGGAATATTTAGAGAGAGAGAGATTGGATCAGTTACAAGGACAGGGAAAACTGAGGAGAGGAAATCAGGTAAGGAGAAGGGTAGAAAGACCGAGAGAGAGACTGAGACAGAGAGAAGGAGGCAGAGACAAAGAACATGATGCAGAGGTGAGTGCATGTAACTGAATGAGGTAAACGTGAGAGGATGCGGGGTTTGGAAGTGGAGGAAATGGAACGATTCTTTCAGTACAAAATGGAAGAGGCTGAAAGACTGCGCACATATTCATTCACGCAAACACTGATACAAGCACTGATCAGCGCATGCCCGCACACTAATACACGCAGGCACTGATACACACAGGCACTGATACACGCAGGCACTGATACACTATCTATCTATCCATCTATATACCTAGGCTGCTTCCCCCAAGGAAAGGGAGGTAGCCAAGACAGGACGACACACTCCCCATTTACTCATCCATTAAAACACGTTCATTCGCATCTTAGCCCCAAAGGGGAGAACGGACAGATCCTCACCGCACCACACTGTGTCACTACCAATATCCGCTCCCCGTTTAACATGAACATCTAGCAGAGAACTTCTATGCCTCCTACTGCTAGCGATGTGATCAATCTGATTTTTATATTTTCCACACGGCGACACCCAAGTTGTCTTGTGTATATTGCAATGCTGAAAGAGTGTGCCCCCGATGACTAAGTCATCTGCTAGACAGAAGCTTCCAAACCTCACTCCGTTTTCACTCATCCTACTACCAACTCCCATCTTACCCATACATGCCTCAAATCCCTCATTTGAACAGCCCATTACTGCATTAAAGTCTCCAACGCAGATCAAAACATCATGTCTAGATACCCTTCCTACTCCTTCTTGCAACTTTTCATTATATGTGTCTTTCCTTTCATCGAGTGCATCATTAGTAGGTGCATAACACACAAACAGACTGATGTTGCCATGATTTGATTTAAACCGTGCGTATAACAATCGCTCATCTATAGGATCCCACTCACATAAAGCCTTATTTGCCTTGCAACCCAGCAACAATCCTACTCCCTGATAATGCATTCCATCCTGTCGGCCAGATATCAATAAACGTATACCATCCTCCAAATCCAACTTATCGACTCCAGTTAATCTAGTTTCTGTCAGAGCACAAATATCAAGTCCGTAATTTTGAAAAACCTTCACTAACTCATCGATTTTACCGTCATGATTTAGCGTTCTCACATTCCAGTTACCAATTTTAATTGTATTTTTTGCATTAACAAAGGAATTAGATTGTAATTGAGGCAACCGTGAGATTCTTAGCACCCCCTGCCCATTTAAGGGCTGCACGGGACTGGGGGCCATTATTGTTCTTTCAGAGTCCATCAAGGTTTCTTTGGCTAACTTCCTGAACACCTCGCCATTGTGTTGCAGTCGCAGTAGGCAGCTAACTTGCCTGATTGCCCACACCCGAAAGACCCAGCTATGCTGTAGCCAGTCACATGCCGGCATGCTTCCCAGCCATTTCACTCTCAAGGAGTTCCTCTGCCTGGATGTGAGAGGGATGTTTGTAGAGCAAGGAAGAGTGGCTGTGCATGATAGAAATGAATGGAGAGAAATTGTGAATGAATAAATGATGACGCAGCCTTGGGGGGATATTCTCCTACATTTGTCTGATCAGCTGATCAGGCAGATGCGGGTAAAGGGATGGGTCTATTATGATGTGGCAGGTGTAAACCAGCTCTGCTGTAGGGCCTTGCTGTGGATGTCACTAATTGCACGGCGCAATTGTCCCTCGTGCGGTGAGGAATTGTCCCTTCTCCCCCTTGGGGCTAAGATGCGAATGACCATGTTAGAGTGGATGAGTAAGTGTCGACCCGTCTCGGCTACCCCACTTTCCTTGGGGGAAGCATCCTGGGTATATATATATATATATATATATATATATATATATATGTGTGTGTGTGTGTGTGTGTGTGTGTGTGTGTGTGTCTGCCCTAGTCAAAATGACCTGAGTAGGTAATTCCTTGGGGACTGGGAGCCATTCCTCACCTCACCTGTCCTCACTCCCTACATCCACCCCTCCCCTTCTTTCTCTCTGTCTATTTGCCTCTCTCATATACAGTATATATATATATATATATATATATATATATATATATATATATATATATATATATATATATATATATATATATATATATTTATATATATATAGATAGATAGATAGATATAGATAGATAGATAGATGGATAGATAGATAGATAGACAGATAGAGATAGATAGATAGATGGATAGATAGATAGATAGACAGATAGAGATAGATAGATAGACAGATATAAATAGATAGATAAATCGATCTACAGAAAAACAGCCAGATAGATATAGGCAGAAACAGACAAGTAGACGGATAGATAGTTTTGTGTGTGTGTGTGTGTTCTAATACAGTCTCCCCATTCCTCTTATTTTTTTTTACATCATTATTATCCACACAAAAGAAACCTACTGTAACTTATAAAAGATACTCTACCCACACAGTGAAATTGTGGGAAGTGCCATAACAGAACGAATTAAGCCCGACCAGAATCGTATTCTTCCATATGAATAGTTATCGACACAGTGAAATCAAGACCTACTGTAACGACATCTTACACTGAGATGGTTATATCGTGAACATGGGCCTCGTCTAGTTCCTATGTTGGTATGTAAACCCAAATGCTTAACATCTATCTATCTATCTATAGCCCGACTCCCTAATCCCGCAAAGGGTGGCCACAGAGAAAACGCCTCCAAGTCGCTCTCTCACCCACCATTTGACTTCCCTCCTCCCAACTCACCCCCCCCCCTCCCTCATATACCTCTCAACTCCATCCCTCCACCTCATCCTCGGTCTACCCCTCCATCTCCCTCCCTCCACCTCACCTACATACACCCTCTTAGTTAGTCTTTCATTCTCCATACTCTTCACATGTCCAAACCACCTCAGTGCATTTCTCCTAATCTTCTCAATCACATTCACATCCACCCCACAACGTTCCTCCACTTCTTCATTCGTCAACCTGTCCCTCCACGTCACTCCACATGCTCCTCCCAAGTAACTCATTTCCACTGCTCTCACTCTTCACTTGTTCCCCTCTTGCAAAGTCCACGCCTCGCTTCCATACGTCAGGGTAGGGATCACAATACTATCATGCAGTGACTTCTTAACTTCCATACTCACCTCCCTATTTCTCATCATTGCTTTCAGTGCACAAACAACCTTCCTTCCCTGCTGTACCCTTTCACGCACTTCATCCCCCAAAGTTCCATCCTTACTCATCACACTACCCAAGTACTTGAATGCACTCACATTCTCCGTATCCTCACCAACTAACCTCACTGCACACTCTGTGACTTCATTCCCCTCGACTACCACAACTTTACTTTTGTGATGAGTAAGGATGGAGGTTTGGAGGGTGAAGTGCTTGAAAGGGTACAGCAGGGAAGAAAGGTTGCTGGTTCTTTGAAAGCAGTGAAAAGAAACAGGGAAGTGAGCATGGAAGTGAAAAAGTTACTACATGACAGCAGTGGCGGCGCCAAGGGAGGGCTTGGGGGGGCTTCAGCCCCCCCAATAATGAACCAAACCCCCCCATCAGCCCCCCCAATATTGCCAGATTCCAAAGGCGAATTTAGGCTGGACGTCCCTTATTTGAACTTTCAATTTTGTATTACTATTTACAAATAATACACAAAAGTTGACGAAATGAAGTGTTATAAGTTTAGGAAAAGATTCAAGACAATAGATTAAATCGTGATTATTATTTTTAGCTGTTAGCATTTAGCAGATTCTGAATGATAGTAATTTCATGGAAATTACGGAAAATTTATCAGTTGACTCAACTTCTAAGGAAAACTTCCAGCCTAGTTCTAATACTAAGGGTAACTTATGTTATAATATATTCTGTGAAATTCTTGTAATTCAGATGGTTAGTTTACATATCCTATAATGGAAATGATAAGTGAAAGTAAAATACAGCATTATTTTATTAAACTACATTAGCCATTCTTTTAGTGTATTACAACTGTACGATTATTATCTCGTCTTCAGAAATATAATTGAATGTCGATTATGTCATAATTCGAGGCAGGAAGTTAATAAATTTGAATATATTTGATTAAAATGAAGTAAAGGATTCACACTGCTATAGGGCCTACATGGTCCTAGGCTCCTAGCCTAGCCCAGCATTCACGAATCGAGTGCACGATGAGCCATTCCTGTTCGATTCCTGTCAGCTACCAGACCAGTCTACCACGCGACGCGGTTGTGTGTAGATCTCCGAGTCTGTTGGCTGTTAATTGCTTAGTGCAGTAGACACTAAATTACTGAGCAGCTGAGCTTATTAGTTGTGGTTTTCGTCTTGCACTGATTTACAGGTATGGTGTAAGTTGATTTTTTTCTACTTAAAAATGTATATAGGCTACTATAAGATTATAAGAAGCTGTGGAAGGAAGAATAAAATAGTGTGAAAATATCTGGTCTGTTGTAATGCTAATATGCAGTTTTATGCTTCTGTGATCTGTGTGCTTGTTTATGCTGTTTTCCCTGTTTATGAAAGTAACTGATGGTGGTTTATCATATTTGATCACATAGGCCGGTTTGATCATGGAACGCTACCTGTTACCCAAGATTCCCAAGAAGAGGCTGCGAGATGATGATCCTCCTACAGACACACCTGCTGTTAATGAGGACCTGGACAGTGGTGATGGTGATTGTGAGTCTGCAGCCTTACTAGGTGAGGCTAGTGCAGAACCCCAGCCACAAGAGGGCACTTCTCACACCCATGGTGAGAAACTACTACCTGGACCCAAGGACCTGAGCCAGCTTCCAGATAGTGGTCCCACCTGTCCAGACTTGAAGAGATACCCAGCCACAGAATACAGTGGCCAGTCAAGGTCATTCAACAAGAACTGGCGTGATCATCATTCGTGGCTGGAGTACTCCACGACCCTAGATGCTGCATTCTGCATTGCATGTCATTTTGGTCATGTACACTTAAGCAAATGTGAGAAGTCCTTCACCCATGACGGCTTTCGGAACTGGAAGAAGGCAACCTCATCTCTGAAGTCTCATGATAATTCAGCAGGACACAAGTTCTCTATGCAAGCTTGGGCAGAGTTTAAGATGCAGAAAACAACAGGTTCTAGGATCATACATGCTTTTAATACCAACCATGAAAAAACTGTAAAGGAAAACAGACATTACATTAGAGCAGTAATACACTTACTGCTCTACACAGCCTGCCAAAATGTTGCCCAAACAGGTCACAAGGAAGACACTGATTCTGGCAACAAAGGTAACTTCCTGGAACTGCTGGACCTGATTTCCAGGTATGACATTGTCAAAAAGAAACTGAGTGGTGGTCCTGGCAATGCTAAATATACGCACCACGATATCCAAAATGAACTGCTCGCCATCATAGCTTCAATAATCAGAGAGGACATCAGCAACGAGGTCCTAAGAGCAGAGCATTTTGCCCTAATGGTGGATGAGACCAAGGATGTCAGCAAACAAGAACAGCTGTTCATTGTGGTGAGGTATCTCCACAAACAGAGCCTTCATGAGGTGTTCCTTGACTTCACAGCAGCCGAGGGTCTGGATGCAGACTCATTGCTCAACAAGATCTTGGAGACCCTGGCCAAATGTGGTATTGACCACAACGCCTGCATTGGCCAGTGCTACGATGGAGCTACAGTCATGTCAGGGCACATCAGTGGTATACAGGAGAGGTTTAGGAGAAAGGTACCACAGGCTGTGTATGTCCACTGTTATGCTCACAGGCTCAACCTTGTGCTCGTTGATTGTGTACACAATATCCAGGCTGCAGCAGAGTTTTTTGTGGCTATACAGAGTTTGTACAAGTTCTTCTCTATGTCAGTAGTACATGAAGAATTTATAAAGGTACAAAAAGAATTAAATCCCACAAGGCAGCACATAAGAGTTGAAGCAACTGTCTGACACAAGATGGACCTTCCAACATGCTGCTTGTCTGGCAGTGAAAAGAACCCTACCTGCCATAGTGACAACCTTGAAACGTCTCATGGAGGGAGACAATGCACACAGAGCCACTGAGGCAAAGGGCCTGTGCATCCTGCTAGATCAGCAATTTGTGACAATTCTGATGGCCATGGAAAAAGTGTTCCTGATGACCAAACAACTCTCAAACCACCTCCAGTCACATGACCTTCAGCTGGCGTCTGCAGAGGACTTGATGCAGTCTGTCATGTCTGGACTGACAGAAATGAGGACTGAAGCTGCCTGGAAGGAGTTAGAGGAGGCTGCTGAGGATTTGTGCAAGGTAGTTGGGATACGCACTGAGACTGAGCGTCCAGGTAGACAACGATCTGCTCTCAGACACCTGGATGAATTCATCATAACATCCAGTACAGGTCAGAGGGATGGAGCTATACCAGATGCCAGGAGAAGGACCTTCTATGCCATCATAGATAGAATGCTCAATGAGCTGAGCAGGTGATTTTCATCTGATGCCTGTAATGTTCTGATGGGTGCTGCTGCCTTGAATCCTAAGCACATTACATTTCTGAACAAAAAAGCGCTGTCAGGAATGGCAGCCAATTATGGAGTGGCAGAGGGTGATCTTGCAGTGAAGGTCCACCAATTGACAAGACTAATAGCTAGGAAGAGAGATAATGGCCTGGAAGTGTCCACACCACTTGAGCTCGCAGCCATGCTGGAGCCATACAAGGACGCCTTTATAGATCTGTATAAACTTGTATGCATTGCAGTGACCCTCCCTGCCACCTCAGCTGCCTGTGAGAGGAGCTTCTCATGTCTGAAACTCCTCAAGACATACTTGAGGAACAGCAGTGGCAACAACCGCACCAGCAACCTTGCTGTAATATCAATTAATTCTAGGAGGGCCAAACAGCTGAACATTGATGCCATTATAGACACATTTGCTGCCAATCACCAGAACAGGCGCATAGTTTTAAAGTAACGTGACAGTCGTTACACCTTGATTTAAAAATTCTTCTGATTCTTCAGATTGTATTAACTTCATTACATAGAATTTTTTTCTGTCATGTTAACTGCTTGCTTACACATGATGTCTAAATTAATTGAGTTAAACTTCAATCTTATGGAATAAACTGGAAATAATAAATGTTATTATGTTGCGTATACATTAATCTGAATTTCCTTGTTAGTTTTATGTCTTTCATTTGGCAGAATTTTTGATGAGATAAGAAATGTTACGGTATACATTAACACCGCAGTTTCAAAGAGTACAGGTGTCTAAAATGAACCTCAGTACATTCGGATATTATGAATATGTACATACCAATTTTCCATCAACACTTCAGTTTGATGACATTTTGTGAAGCCCCCCCACATTTTACCCCAGCCCCTCCTCAGCCCCCCCAGTGAAAATTTCCTGGCGCCGCCACTGCATGACAGTATTGTGATACCAACTCTAACGTATGGAAGTGAAGCTTGGATGTTGTTGGAAGGACACAAGTCAAGAGTGAGAGTAGTGGAAATGAGTTATTTAAGAGAAACCTGTGGAGTCACATGGAGAGACAGGCTGACGAATGAGGATATAAAGGAGCGTTGTGGTGTTGATGTGGATGTGATAGGAAGCGTTATGAGGAACACACTGAGGTGGTTTGGCCATGTGGAGAGGATGGACGGTGAAAGACTGACGAAGAGAGTGTATGTGAGTGAGGTGGAGGGGGGAAGAGAGAGGGGGAGGCCGAGCATGAGATGGAGGGATGGGGTGGAGAGGTACATGAGAGAGGGGGGTGTGAGTTGGGAGGAGGGCAGTGAAATGGCGGGGGACAGGGCGACTTGGAGGCGATTTGTTTATGGCCACCCCAAACGGGATTGAGGCGTCTGGCAATAGATAGATTGATAGAACTTTCAGATTCCTCCTCCTACACACTGTCCCAAATTCATTCACCAAACCTTGCAACTCTCATTCATCTTCACTCAACAATACTGTATCATCAGCAAACAGCAACACCGGAAGCTTCCAAATGCTTAACATAATGTCTGAATTAATGGCATATCTGTCACACTGATCAGAATTAAGACGTACTGTAACGATATCTTATACATGTACTTTATGGGTTATAACCAGGACAACACAACTCTCATCTAGTTCCTATGTTTTTATATAAACCCAAATATCTAAGTATGTATGGACGAACTAATGGCATACTCATCATATTTATCAGAATTAACTTAATATAAATCAATTACTTACTTACCAGGTACTGTGCTATATAATGAAGTAGTTTTCTCAATATTCATTGTACTCACCAAAGATCCTGAGATGGGTGAAAACAGAGGAGGACGGTACACACTGTCCCTGCAAGGAAAATGGAATGATTGCTATAACTGCACATTATATGGCTACATAAAACTAATATAATAAATGTGGATTTCTCTCAGAATAAGGCATAAAAAATTGTCATTCCAATTTGCGAATATCTCTGCACGTACATGTTATCTCATGCATGGTGTACACTAACATTTTTTTTTATATATATGCTTGCCTGGTGCACGTGTGAGTGAATGTGTGAATATTTTATGTATACATGTGTGTGTGTGTGTGTGTGTGTGTGTGTGTGTGTGAGCGCATGTGTTTGCTTCGTGTTCCATGTGTTTTCTGTATCTGGTGCCCCGTTATTCATCTGTTTTATATATTTTGTTTGTACTTTGTGTTACTGCAGCTTTATATGCTTGTATGTTTCGTGTGACTAAAGGTGAACTGCTTAAGAACAGTTCCTTTTATAGATACGATTGCTTCTTCCGGAATACAGCAAATGTTTTCAGTTTATTTCACTCTGTGGACGATTATATAAGAGCGTCGTGGAAAATACTGGAATTAGAAAAACTGCAGTAGATACAGCCTTGTTTACCAGATATCCTGCCCAAGTTTTATTAGCAGATACGTTGTCTAAGTTGAATTAAATCGTCTGAAGTAAGAATAAGCTTGAAGATACGTTGCTGTACTGAAAGTCATTGGATATGCCTTGTTTTATGTCTGTTCGTATGTGGCTGCGAGATAACAGACTCAGGTTCAGTCTTTTATGGCAAGCGTTAATACATATCTCAGTGCCTCCTACTTCCCTCTCGTGCAAGGGTGTTTATTATCTATTACACTCCTGCTATTGGTAATTTGTCAAGAGCATGTTTTAAGCTTCCTACCTCCCTCGTGCAAGGCTTTTTACTGCTGATTACACACACCATAAAGGGAGTCGCACACGTCCTGTCTGATTAAACAATGACAACTCTCTCATATCATTCATGGTCTTCTCATAGCCTTCATCAACCTCTGAACCACGTAGTCTCGTCTGCTTATACTTGAACTCCTCATAGTCCTCATCAGCCTAAGAACTACCTATGACTAGCATTGAGCACGGTAAATGTTTCCCTGGTGTACAGGAAACCATTTGGCTTGTCACTCAGTGTAGAGTCACCCACAGGCAGAAGGAAGGGGAAAGAATGAAGGAAAGAAAGACAGAAGAGGGGGTGTAAAGTCACCTGTAAGCAGAAGGATGAGGAAAGAATTAAGGAAAGAAAAAGAGAAGAGGATGGAAGGAAAGAAGGATGGAGGAGAGAAAAGGGCAGACCCTCGAGAGCAGCTCTACATCGAGTGAGTGGATGGTGAGCGCTCCCACCTACCACAAATAATAATAATAGTAATAATAATAAGTACTTTAATAACCCTGTCTCCTGCCATTTCACTGATCCCCCCCTCTCATATACCTCTCCATTCCTACCTTATCCTCAGTCTCCCCTTCCTTCTCCCTCAACTCCCTATGCCAAATGAGGAGGATGGTGGACCGTAGGAGAAAGGGAACTCTGGTTTCCTGTCCAGGCAGCTGGCTGGTATTAACGTGGCAGCTGGATGGTATTAATTTGGCTTTCTTTTCCCCCCCCTGCTCCCTCTCTGTAGGCGGTTTCCATGGCTGTGTCAACTCACACACCTGAAAATATACTACACATTAGTTCTTTCCTTTCAAACCTTGATTAACAAAAGTAGCTTGTTGGCAGCAAGAACATTATCACCTGGAGACAACACGAGTTAAATAACTTGTCAATAACAAATGCAAGATGTTTTCAATAATAATTCATCCATCCATCCATCATCCAATCCTACATTGCCCCATGTGGAGCATAGGAGCCCGGGGCTAGGTAACTGGTCCCGACAATTATGATGAAAGTGACCAGCCTCACTCATCCCTGAGTGGCATTACATAAGCAATCAACCCCAACAACCCCTTGGATATAAACCTTCACCGGCTCAATCCAATTGGAAAATCACAATTACCCACTAAATCACCAGGCGCCAAAATTTGGTTATATGGTTTCAACCCAGCATAGTAAATGGTTTCCTGGTGCACAGGAAACCATTTGACTTGTCACTCAGTGTAGTCACCCACAGGCTGAAGGAAGGGGAAAGAATGAAGGAAAGACAGAAGAGGGAATGTAAAGTCACCCGTAGGCAGAAGGACAAGGAAAGAATGAAGGAAAGAAAGACAGAAGAGAATTGAAGGAAAGAAGGATGGAGGAGAGGAAAGGGCAGACACTCGAGAACAGCGCTACATCGAGTGAGTGGATGGTGAGCGCCCCCACCTACCACAAATAATAATAACAGTAATAATAATAACTACTTTAAGAATAACGAGAACTACTCTAAGTCTCAATGGCATGCCTAATGGGCCACATCCCCACACATCATTCAAGGCCCTGAAATCCTGATACCACAACACAGGCATAACTATCCACACACAGGAGGAGGCCGTAGCACGGGCCGAACAGGGTAGTACTCCCAAGGGGAATGGGAATGCTGGTGATAGGGAGAGCTGGAGCTCCTGTTTCACTAGCTATCTAACCATCCCCCTTAGCTGACCTTTTCAGTGTGACAGTAACATGGAGAGTAGACCAGCATACTCTCCCAAACATTTCCTCTAACTATCTATGCACTACACCACATGCACTTTACATTTCACACAACGTATCCCACTACGTTACAGGGGTTGGCGCCAGCAAGGGCATGCGGCCAGAAAACTTCGCCCCCGTTACCTAGTGGCGGACTTCTGGGGGGAGGCGTGGCGGGGGTTCCGCCGGCATAGATCATGGGTCCAGGGCGAGATGGGGCTCAGGCCTGTGCTAGAGGGTACAGGGCACTGCGGTTCCCAGGCTGCCGCTTACGCCCGATAGAGAGGGGCCCGAACCTGGGAGTAGCGCCCCAGGAGGCTGCCCTATCAGTGGGTGTATAATGGCGGGATAGTTGCAGTGCCAAGACACGCTTGGAGGGTGTCCCTGCAGCTGTCCTGGCAGGGTGCCCCGAGGCCACTACCACAGCCACTGGTAAACTGGTGGGCTAGGGGTCCCAGATCCATTGCCTGGACCTGGGACTGTGCAGCGAGTGGGACCTGTGCTGTGTCTGTCCCCCTTTATTAATACTGAAGATGACAAAACAAAATAAGTTTCAAAGCAAGCCTGAGGACAGTAAATCATCCATGGGGATGAGGGTGGGCTCACGGAATGTGGGAAGTTTGAGGGGAAGAGCAGGGGAAGTCGTTGAGGCATTCAGTAGGAGGTGGCTGGATGTGGCGTGTTTGCAGGAAGTCCGGTAAAGGGGTGGATCAGCCAGAAAGATTGTTGGGAAGGACTGTTGCTATAAGTTGTTTTGGCAGGGGGGGACAGACGGATATGGAGGTGTTGGTGTGATGGTTGCGGAGAAATGGGTGGAATAAGTTATAAATGTTTTGAGAGTAAGCGATAGGATATTGGTAGTGAAAATTCTGTTGGAAAGAAAGATAGCTGTGATTATATTGGCATATGCTCCACAGGCAGGATTGGATGAATCAGAGAGAGAGAGATTTTGGGATGATTTAATATGTGTAGTGGGTGGTATGCGGGATGATGAGATAGTGATTTTGGGAGGGGACTTAAATGGTCATGTAGGTGAAGCAGCACAAGGTTATGAAGGAGTGCATGGGGGATGTGCATATGGTCTAAGGAATGCAGAAGGGGAAAGGATACTCGAGTTTGGGGAGGCAACGGACATGATTGTGTGCAACACATATTTTAGGAAAAGAGACAGTAGGTTAATTACGTATGAGTCTGGGGGAAATAGTAGTCAGATAGAATATTTTCTGGTTAGGAGGGCCGATAGGAGGTTAGTGAGGGATGTTAAAGTTATAGGAAGTGAGGAGTGTGTGTAGGAGCACAAACTATTGATTTGTGATATGGTGCTTAAAGAACAAGTGATGAAAAAGAGGACTTATGTACCTAGGAGGAAAATATGGAAGCTGAAAAACCAAGTAGTAAGGGATGCCTTCTATAGCGAGTTGAGGATAATGGTGGCTGAACAGGGAGCTGTAGACAGAGGCGTTAATGAACAGTACAGAGCCCTCAAGAACAATTTCTTGAGAGTTACTGATGTAACATGCAGCTGGACAAGAGGACCACCAAGACACAAAGTAACTTGGTGGTGGGATGAGGGTGTAGAAGCTGCAATTAAGGAGAAAAGAAGGCTTTTCCGGGAATGGAAGAAGGGTGGTAGATAAATAGGTAGTAGGAAACGGGGTTGTAGATAGACTTAATTTCTTCACAGAGAGGGCTGTCTCCTAATATGAATAAAACAGTCTGGTGGTAGCAAGTATAAACTATATGACATCAGCAGAAGGCCCCATACTACAGGTCCCTTTGGCAAAATAAAAGATGTCACAGCCAAAAGGAAAAAAAAAATCCTGCACTTTTCCCCCCATGTAAGATGAGGTACTTTAACTGGTTATAATAATAATAATAATAATAATCTATCTATCTATCTATAGCCCGACGCCCTAATCCCGCAAAGGGTGGCCGCAGACAAAACGCCTCCAAGTCACTCTGTCACCCACCATTTGACTACCCTCCCCCCAACTCACCCCCCCCCTCCCTCATATACCTCTCAACTCCATCCCTCCACCTCATCCTCGGTCTACCACTCCCTCTCCCTCCCTCCACCTCACCTACATACACCCTCTTAGTCAGTCTTTCATTCTCCATTCTCTCCACATGTCCAAACCACCTCAGTGTATTTCTCCTAATCTTTTCAACCACATTCACATCTACCCCACAACGTTCCTTCACTTCTTCATTCGTCAACCTGTCCCTCCATGCCACTCCACATGCTCCTCTCAAGTAACTCATTTCCACTGCTCTCACTCTTGACTTGTTCCCCTCTTGCAAGGTCCATGCCTCGCTTCCATATGTCAGGGAAGGGATCACAATACCATCATGCAGTGACTTCTTAACTTCCATACTCACCTCTCTATTTCTCATCACTGCTTTCAGTGTACCAACAACCTTTCTTCCCTGCTGTACCCTTTCACGTACTTCATCCCCCAAAGTTCCATCCTTACTCATCACACTACCCAAGTACTTGAATGCACTCACATTCTCCATATCCTCACCATCCAACCTCACTGCACACTCTGTGACTTCAATCCTCTCAAACACCATAACTTTTGTTTATATTAACTTTCAGCTTCCTCCTCCTACACACTGTCTCAAATTCATTCACCAAACCTTGCAACTCCCATTCATCTTCACTCAACAATACTGTATCATCAGCAAACAGCAACACCGGAAGCTTCCAAATCTCACCCTCATTCATTAGGGCCACCCCCACATCCACTGCCCTACCCTGCACCTCCTTTACAACCCCATCCATATATATATTAAACAGCCATGGAGACATCACACAACCCTGTTTCAGTCCCACATTGAGATCAAAGAACTCCCTCAGCTCACCATCCACTCGCATCGTAGCCCTAGCTCCCTCGTACATACTCTTCACAGCACTCAACAATTTCCCCTCCACTCCATATATTCTTAATACCTTCCACATACCTTGCCTATCTATTCTGTCATAAGCTTTCTCCAAGTCCATGAGGGCAGCATACACTTTCTTTCCCTTCTCTAGATACTTCTCCACTAAACATCTTAGAACAAATATCTGATCTACACACCCTTTTCCTTTCCTAAATCCCCCTTGTTCTTCTCCAACTAGCTCCTCTGTCATATGCCTAACCCTATCAATGAGTATTCTACCACATATTTTACCAGTCACACTAAGAAGGCAAATACCCCTATGGTTACCACATACTTCTCTCTCCCCTTTTCCTTTGTACAGAGGAACAATTATACCTGATTTCCAGTCCTCTGGAACCCTTCCCTCTTCCCAAGCCAATCTACACAACTTCCATAACCACTCCACAACAATCTCACCCCCATACCTAGGCATTTCACCACACACTCCATCAATTCCTGGGGCCTTTCCCAGCTTAATCTTCTTCATCGCTTCCACTACTTCCGACCTACTGATCTCTTCCTTCCTCCTCTCATCTCTTCTTCTCCCAGCCATTCCCCAACCACTTATACTCACACTGCTCTCACTCTCTACATTCAACAAATCCTCAAAGTGCTCCTTCCATCTCCTCAATTTCTCTCTCTTCTCCACCAACAATCTATTATTCCTATCTTTCACTCCCCTACTATTTCCCCTTTCACACTGCCTTACTTTCTTTAACTCAATCCAAAACAATTTCTTACTCTCCCTCCATTTCACACTCAGATTCCTCCCAAACTCTTCATCCACTTTCTTCTTACTCTCCTTCACCAGTCTCTTAACCTCCCTTCTCCTGCTCACATATACCTCTCTCTTCTCTCTCTCATCTTCTCCCCTACCTCTACTCGCCAACCATTCATCATATGCCTTCTTCTTTTGTTCCACAGCTCGTTTCACCTCATCATTCCACCATGCTGTCCCTTGCACACCCTTGCATCTCCTCCTCACTCCACAAACCGCCTCACACGCTGCGCTTATCTCTTCCGTGAATATCTTACATACATCTTCCACCCATTCCATCTGCTCTAGCTCATACCTTCCCAATCTTTCTTCCACTATGCTCTTATACTCTGTCATTTTCTCACTAACTTGCAATTTCTCCACTCTTCTCACAGGAGCTGCTTCCTCCTGTCTTCCCCTTCGTCTCCTCAACCACTTTCTTTGCAGCTCTACCTTGGCCATCACTAAGTGATGGTCCGAGACTCCATTCCCCCACCCTCTCCACACTCTTGCATCCAACACTTGTCTTCTCATTCGATCATCCACACACACGTAGTCTATCATTGCCTTTCGTTCAACAAGTTCACAATCCATCCTCCTCATTACTCTCCATGTATACCGGTGGATCATCTTATGACGAAAGTAGGTGTTGGCTATTGCCAACCCCTTACCAGCACAGATGTCCACCAAAGCACTACCATTCCCATCTACTTCAGCTGGCACACCCCACTGACCAACCACTCCATCCACTCGTACATTCCCAACTTTACCATTCATGTCTCCAATCAACAGCACTCTCTCGCTCCTCTCAAACTTGTCCATACATGCTTCTAATAATAATGATAATAATAAATCATCCATCATCCAATCCTACATCGGCCAATGAGGCAAGTTGATCCTAACATTTAAGATGAGAGTGACCAGCCTCACTCATCCCTGAATGGCATTACGTGAGCAATAAACTCCAACCACCCCTTGGATATAAACCTTCACCAGCTCAATCCAACTGGAACATCACAATTACCCACTAAGTCACCAGGCACAAAAATTTCGTTATATGATTACCATCCAGCACGGTAAATGTTTCCCTGGTGTACAGGAAACCATTTGGATTGTCACTCAGTGTAGAGTCACCCACAGGCAGAAGGAAGGGGAAAGAATGAAGGAAAGAAAGACAAAAGAGGGGGTGTAAAGTCACCTGTAAGCAGAAGGATAAGGAAAGAATTAAGGAAAGAAAGAGAGAAGAGGATGGAAGGAAAGAAGGATGCAGGAGAGGAAAGGGCAGACCCCCGAGAGCAGCTCTACATCGAGTGAGTGGATGGTGAGCGCTCCCACCTACCACAAATAATAATAATAGTAATAATAAAAAGTACTTTAATAACCCTGTCCCCTGCCATTTCACTGGTCCCCCCCTCTCATATACCTCTCCATTCCTACCTTATCCTCAGTCTCCCTTTCCTTCTCCCTCAACTCCCTATTCCAAATGAGGATGGTGGACCGAAGGAGAAAGGGAACTTCTGGTTTCCTGTCCAGGCAGCTGGCTGGTATTTATGTGGCAGCTGGTTGGTATTAATTTGGCTTTCTTCTCCCCCCCTGCTCCCTCTCTGTAGGCGGTTTCCATGGCACAGTCAACTCACACACCTGAAAATATACTAAACATTAGTTCTTTCCTTTCAAACCTTGATTAACAAAAGTAGGTTGCTGGCAGCAAGAACATTATCATCTAGAGACAACATGAGTTAAATAACTTGGCAATACCAAATGCAAGATGTTTTCAATAATAATTCATCCATCCATCCATCATCCAATCCTACATTGCCCCCTGTGGAGCATAGGAGCCCTGGGCTAGGTAATTGGTCCCGACAAGTATGATGAGAGTGACCTGCCTCACTCATCCCTGAGTGGCATTACATAAGCAATCAACCCCAACCACCCCTTGGATATAAACCTTCACCGGCTCAATCCAATTGCAACATCACAATTACCCACTAAGTCACCAGGTACCAAAATTTGGTTATATGGTTACAACCCAGCATAGTAAATGGTTTCCTGGTGCACAGGAAACCATTTGACTTGTCACTCAGTGTAGTCACCCACAGGCTGAAGGAAGGGGAAAGAATGAAGGAAAGAAAGACAAAGAGGTGATGTAAAGTCACCTGTAGGCAGAAGGACAAGGAAAGAATGAAGGAAAGGAAGACAGAAGAGAATAGAAGGAAAGAAGGATGGAGGAGAGGAAAGGGCAGACACCCGAGAACAGTGCTACATCGAGTGAGTGGATGGTGGGCGCCCCCACCTACCACAAATAATAATAATAGTAATAATAATAACTACTTTAAGAATAACGAGAACTACTCTAAGTCTCAATGGCATGCCTAATGGGCCACATCCCCACACATCATTCAAGCCCCTGAAATCCTGATACCACAACACAGGCATAACTATCCACACACATGCATTTCATAAAAACCATCCAATAATCCATCCAACTTTTCAAGTTAAATAAGTGCTGTCAACCCTCATCATGTACTCCCCCATACAAATGTCATCCAATCATCATCTATCTGCTCAGCAAAAAATCTAACACACACCAAAATGAGATACTGGTCTCTGGTTTCAATAAATCTACACTACCTGTCTACCTATAGCAGGACGCCTTAATCCTGTAAGGGGTGGCCACAAACAAATTGCCTCCAAGTCACCCTGTCTCCTGCCATTTCACTGCTCCCCCCCTCTCATATACCTCTCCATTCCTACCTTATCCTCAGTCTCCCCTTCCTTCTCCCTCAACTCCCTATGCCAAATGAGGAGGATGGTGGACCGTAGGAGAAAGGGAACTTCTGGTTTCCTGTCCAGGCAGCTGGCTGGTATTAACGTGGCAGCTGGTTGGTATTAATTTGGCTTTCTTCTCCCCCCCTGCTCCCTCTCTGTAGGCGGTTTCCATGGCTCAGTCAACTCACACACCTGAAAATATACTATACATTAGTTCTTTCCTTTCAAACCTTGATTAACAAAAGTAGCTTGTTGGCAGCAAGAACATTATCATCTGGAGACAACATGAGTTAAATAACTTGGCAATACCAAATGAAAGATGTTTTTAATAATAATTCATCCATCTATCCATCATCCAATCCTACATTGCCCCATGTGGAGCATAGGAGCCCAAGGCTAGGCAACTGGTCCCGACATTTAAGATGAGAGTGACCAGCCTCACTCATTCCTGAGTGGCATTACCTAAGCAATCAACCCCAACAACCCCTTGGATAAAAACCTTCACCGGCTCAATCCAATTGGAACATCACAATTATCCACTAACCCACCAGGCGCCAAAATCTGGTTATATGGTTACAACCCAGCATAGTAAATGGTTTCCTGATATAGACATAATTTCCATCAGTAACTTTCAGAATGACACCAAGGTGTAATGTACAAAATAATTCACTATGGAAAAGGTGTTAGGAAATCTCAAGTCACATATAATATGGCCCAAAAGCTTATGACATCTAACCTTCAATCCGATGACCTAACAGTAATGAGGGGGATATGAAGACTAAAGCTCACCCTTTCAATTAGGAAAGGTTGCTTCCTAAATGAATAAAATTGCTTGTCGGTATCCACACTTTAATGAACCCCTTCAATACGATGTCTACTAGATTTAATTATTGCAACTACCACGAGATTTTATTCAACTTATGACATCTCAAAACTCTTCACCTTAAGTGGAACTGCCGAGACAGACAAAGAAAGAGACAGACGGAAGCAGAGACTAACAGAGAGACAGAGGCACAGGCAGAGGAACATTTAGAGAGAGAGAGATTGGATCAGTTGCAAGGACAGGGAAAACTGAGGAGAGGAAATCAGGTAAGGAGAAGGGTAGAAGAACAGAAAGAGAGACTGAGACAGAGAGCAGGAGGCAGAGACAGAGAACATGACGCACAGGTGAGTGCATCCAACTGAATGACGTAAACGTGAGAGGATGCGGGGTTTGGAAGTGGACGAAATGGAACGATTCTTTCAGTCCAAAATGGAAGAGGCTGAAAGAGTGCGTGGGATGGGAGCAAGAAAGAGGAAGGAGAAAATAAGTTACTTAATGACCAAGTGTAAGATGGTGAATTGAAGTAGGAAATGCAAATGTGGAAGAGAGAAAGACAAAAGATTATTAATGAGAAGTAGTGGAAAATAGTGATTTGAAAGCAGGAAATGCATACATGGAAGGCAAGACAATGCTTGATAGTGTCCTGGTACCAACACAGACGTCTGGCAGTGAAATATGAACAGTGATAGCGAGGTAAACAAAGAATATTTACACTCCCACTATATTTTGCATTCTGAAGTAAGGCGAAGAGCTGTGAAATATAACACTTTCTGTTTAAATTTTAACAATTGAACAGAAGACAGCTGTGAAATAACTATGCACCTCACATTTCAAGAAATATATTATATTTAAACTTTTTTTTTAGCATAAACATATATTTTGGCTACTCAGAACTATCATACACGCTGAAATGTATGGGGAAATATTGTTAGGTTTCAGTTTCATGGATGGGAGAGAGTTCGTTACCTTTCTGTTTGATTTAGTTCAGGAAGACAGCTGTTCAGGAGAGGAGCATAAACACCCCAAAGAGGAGAGAGAGAGAGAGCAAACACAAAACAGCCAACGAGAACTACAACACTGGAAAAAAAGAGAAAGAAAAAGGAACTCGAGAGCATAAAAACATGTAAGCCTTCAACAGAATACCTTGGGCAATATATATATATATATATATATATATATATATATATATATATGTGTGTGTGTGTGTGTGTGTGTGTGTGTGTGTGTGTTGAATTGTCTGTGTGTATGCAGGAGAGCCTGTGTATGCGTCGTGGAGGGACACTGCGTTTGGAGGGATGGCCGAGTTCATAGTGATCCTTTGTGGATGGAGGTTTGGGTATGTATGTTAATAAATATGTGTGTGTGTGTGGGGGGGGAATATAGCAGTGTCTAAGGTGAATCTGCAGCATGTGTGTAAGTGCAGTAGTGTGTGGGACGGTGTGGCCTTATGTGTTCAGGGACAGCTGCATGTATATGAAGGTATGGCTATGTATATAGAAACAGAACTTTGTGTGTCGATTTATGGATATGTATGTGTATATGAATCAACATTTGTGAAGATGTAATAGTGTACGAATGATAGGAGGTGGGGTTACGTCTGCTGAGGTGGAACTACGTGTGTGGAGGTGAGGTTGAGGTTACGTAGGTGGCGATAGGGCTACGTGTGTAGATTTGGATATGTAAAGGAGTGGGTGTTTGTGTGGAGGGATAGCGTGTGTCTTTGGAGGCGAGACTGTGCAGAACTATGGCTGTGTGCCTGGACGTGTGGTGGGATGCTGGTGTGGTTCTGTGTTAGGTTGTCTTTGTGTCTGTGTTTGTGAACGTGTACCTGTTTGTATGTGTGTGTGTGTGTGTGTGTGTGTGTGTGTGTGTGTATATGTGTGTGGATGTGTGTGTGTGTGTGTGTGTGTATATGTGTGTGGATGTGTGTGTGTGTGTGTGTGTGTGTGTGTGTGCAAACGTGTGTACTTGACTGATATCCACATGCATACACACAAAGGCCAGGACACACAGAGTAGTTGTTTATGTGTGTGGGTTTATGAATAGACTACACTTACACTCAGGCCAGGACAGACATAGGGTAGTGTGTGTGTGCGTATGTGTTTGTATGTGTTAACAGAATACACATAGAGTACCATGTGTGTGAACAGAATAAATATGCAGAGTAACATGGAGTAAAGATGTGTATATATATATATATATATATATATATATAGAGAGAGAGAGAGAGAGAGAGAGAGAGAGAGAGAGAGAGAGAGAGAGAGAGAAATTTTTCTTTACAGAACACAACTCACACACCGTAAACACACAGACACAGACACACACACACACACACACCATCTTCTACTTGTACACAGAACCGGCGAAACTTGGACTGTTACACCCGTAGACTTTCAGAGAGCATAATTTCTAATATAGCGATTTTATGGGCGACCGAAAGTTAGGTTAGGTCACTTTGGGCAGGGTTTGGTCTGATTAGATAATTTTTGGTTGGGTTGGGTTCAGATCGACTAGATATAGACGGATTAGGTTAGATTGCTTTAGAATAGCTCGGTTTTGATATATTTTGGGTTGGGTTCTATTGGGTTGGGTTAGCCTGGGTTAGGTTTCGGTTGGATTTGGTCATTTGAGACTTAAGTGGGTTTCGTTAGGTCGGGTATGGTATGGTTAAGTGAGACTGGGTAGGATTAGGCAGGGTTAGATGCAGTTAGGCTGCGTCAGAATTAGTTAGTTTAGGTATGGGGAGGTTACGTGAGATAGTGAGGTTAAATACAATTAGACTGGGTTAGGTGAGGTTAAGTTAGATTAGTTTGGGTTATTTTAGGTTGAATTAGGTCACTCGAGGATAGGCCAGGTTCAGTTCGAGCAAATATGGATAAGTTAGGCAAGACTCAGAGAGCGTTATAAACACAACCCCCTCCTCCCATCTGATTCTGTGACCTACGTCTTGGCTTCAGTCTTTCTCTCCCTATTTCACTCTCTCGTAAAAGTCTTGGTCCCTGTCGAAACGCCTAAATTTACTGCATTGTCAAAGTGGTTTATGCATTGCGGTCTTTTGTTGGTCGGTCCTTCCAAAGTCAAGTATCGCACGAGGTGGACGTGGTTGTGTGTGTGTGTGTGTGTGTGTGTGTGTGTGTGTGTGTGTGCGCGCGCGCTTGAAGCTGTGTGTACTTGAGTAATGCCCACATGCACACACAAAGGCCAGGACAGTAGTGTGTGTGTGTGTGTGTGTGTGTGTGTGTGTGTGTGTGTGTGTGTGTGTGTGTGTGCAAACGTGTGTACTTGACTGATATCCACATGCATACACACAAAGGCCAGGACACACAGAATAGCTGTTTATGTGTGTGGGTTTATGAATAGACTACACTTACACTCAGGCCAGGACAGACATAGGGTAGTGTGTGTGTGCGTATGTGTTTGTATGTGTTAACCGAATACACATACAGAGTACCATGTGTGTGAACAGAATATGTAGAGTAGCATGTGTGTGTGTGTACGTGTGAATAGAATACACATGTAGACGTGTGTGCTACCCACACTGACACCCCCTAATTCTTTCAGCCAGGATTGGAGACGTAGCGTGTATATGTCAGGACTCGATATTATAATTACAAATCATAATAGATAGCATGATGGATAGATAGATAGACAGATAGATAGACAGACAAATAGAAGCAGCAAGTACGTGTGGACATTCAAGTGCATATACATACATACCAGTTCTCACAAACCACTTACTAAAGTCAGTCAATAATATCTTTACAAACACTCACGACGCAGTGCCAATCGGCATAGGTTTCATAGCACCCTTTTTTTTTTTGTTAGGGATTTATGTGTATTAAGCCTTAAGGATTCTTTAGTATGTTGCGTTTATTGTTTTGATATAGACACAATTTCCATTAGTAACCTTCAGAATGACACCAAGGTGTAATGTACAAAATAATTCGCTATGGAAAACGTGTTAGGAAATCTCAAGAGTCACATATAATATGGGCCAAAACCTTATGACATCTAACCTTCAATCCGATGACCTAACAGTAATGAGGGGGAAGTGAAGACTAAAGCTCACCCTTTCAATTAGGAAAGTCTGCTTCCTAAATGAATAAAATTGCTTGCCGGTATCCACACTATAATGAACCCCTTCAATACGATGTCTACTAGATTTAATTATTGCAACTACCACGAGATTTTATTCAACTTATGACATCTCAAAACTCTTCACCTTAAGTGGAACTGCCGAGACAGACAAAGAAAGAGACAGACGGAAGCAGAGACTAACAGAGAGACAGAGGCACAGGCAGAGGAAGATTTAGAGAGAGAGAGATTGGATCAGTTACGAGGACAGGGAAAACTGAGGAGAGGAAATCAGGTAAGGAGAAGGGTAGAAAGACCGAGAGAGAGACTGAGACAGAGAGAAGGAGGCAGAGACAGATAACATGATGCAGAGGTGAGTGCATGCAACTGAATGAGGTAAACGTGAGAGGATGCTGGGTTTGGAAGTGGAGGAAATGGAACGATTCTTTCAGTCCAAAATGGAAGAGGCTGAAAGAGTGCGCACATATTCATTCACGCAAACACTGATACAAGCACTGATCAGCGCATGCACGCACACTAATACACGCAGGCACTGATACACGCAGGCACTAATAGGCACTGATACACACAGGCACTGATACACTATCTATCTATCCATCTATATACCTAGGCTGCTTCCCCCAAGGTGTATGGTCTCAATTAATTATGGTTTATTAGAGCCAGGACAATAAAGTAATTAACTTAGTATTCAATATGTATTCGTATATAGTTATTCAATAAATCGCTCTTCAGCTACCCTAAGGTATTCTTCCATACAACAATATAAACAAATAATTCAATCCCTCTAATATTATGCTACATATAAAAAAATTCAGGAGAGAAAATTAATCTGCTTATGACTGTACAATGAATGTGAATATGATCATTTGTATTAAGGTATGTGTATCATCAATGCAAGTATGCATTTGTGTGTGTGCATGTGTGTGTGCATGCATGTATTGTGAATACAGGCATGCGTGCATGCAAGTGTACGAGTGTGCATATATTGTGAATGTACAGTGAGCAACAGTAGTAGTGTTGCGGTTTTGTCCGAAGATTAAATGTAACTCGTGAAACATTATGAACCGTCTGTATGACAGACGGCCGAATGTATCAGACGCTTAGCCCGTTAGCTTATGTTTTCACCAAATTTCACGACACGATTATTTTTGCTTACTGTAGGTGTGAATGTTGTTTTGGTGAGTGTTCTTGCCTATATACTTATTTATGTTAGGTTTGCTTATCTTTTTAATTTATTAAATACTTTTGAAATAGCCAAAACAGAGAGCAACAACCCAAGAGTGTTGCAAATCAGGTGCCTTTTACGAGAGTTTTTCTCTCAAAAGGCTCAGCCAATGAAATATTCACGTTTTTTATTATTCTTAATGTATGCATGTTTTTGGCTAAATAAAACATTTTCAGTTTCAGTGAGCAGATACAGGAAGGTGGTTCGAAACAGCTCTTAAAAACATCCACACACAGCTGGGCCAGGCTGTTTCCTGCAGTCTCATATTTATAAACTCGTTCACAGAATGCTACGCATGGTACTAATAAATGAATATTAAAGATTCTGAATATTACATATGAATATAAGCATTGCGTATCGGCCACGCGTAACAAACCATATTGAAGGGGTTCACCTGGGAGAAACAGTGGCGGCAACAACACAAACAAATTAAGCTGAACGTCATCGTACCGAAAGGATTTAATGTCAGGGAAATGTAATAATGCACTTGGAATATTAGGACTACGCGTCACAATATATCCTCAATCAAGTGGATTACACATGGAATACTAACACACAGTACCGTGAAAGGCCTTAATCCCGTCACTACGATGATCTCTATTCATTTTATGCTGGCTAACTCCGGATAATTTTATTCAGAAGAGTTCACATATTCAGGGTGTTGTATTCTACCTCAATTACCCCATTACCTACGATGTCAATATATACATCAGCCTCTAATGGAGGTGACGTCTCGTGTTTATCTAACCTATGCTACTGACTGATATTCTTCGGCTTAGGGGAGGCAATTTCCATAACCTCTTCCCAATGATGACGTCCTTCATATTTTACTTGTTATTCACACATGATTATACTTTAGGTTTGGGGAGCTCTCACGTAGAAAAGGTGTTAAATTCGGTCTGGCTCTCTCCTGTCGACTTTATTCAGCTTGCTAAGAACTAGTTGATTCCAAAAACTTAACCGCACCCCCTGCTCCTCAAGTTCTCCTTCCCCTCCTCAGCAAACTCCTTGGCATCACTTCTTCCCTTCCCTCAGTTCACCTCCCATTCCTCCTAACTCCCCTTTCCTCTCTCCACTAGCTCTTCTTTCCTCCTTCCACTCAAACCATTTCCCTTCCTCCGCCTACCATCACCAAAGACGACTGTGAATCCAACCAAAAAGGCCCAAGTAAGTTAATAAAGGGGAGTGAGTGTTAACTGACAGAATTACCATCATATTAGGCTAACTCTCTTGCCCAAATACATGAGACGGGAGGGATCCAGAGACAGGAACAGGAGAGTAAAAGTTAGGAAATCTATCAACAGTGTCCCTTCAAAATCTGCCTATTTTCAGGAAACATTTCGTTTGGTATTTTTCTTTCGATGGGGAGTGAAATGGAAGAGGATGAGGATGAGGAGGAGGGGGAGGAGGAGGAGGGGGAGGAGGAGGAGGAGGAGGAGGAGGAGGAAAACAGAAACGAAAATAAAGAAGATGAAAGGAAACAAAAAAGGACAAAGAAGGAGAAGAAATTAGAACGAAGAAAGAGCAAAGGCGAAGAAAAAGAGGAAATGAGAAATAAGGAAAACAAAGGAAAAAGAAGAAAGACGAAAGAAAAAAGAAAGAATGAAGAATATAGGAGAAAGATGAACGAAGAAATGAGAGAAGAAAGGAGAAAAGAATGAAGAATGGAGAGAAAAGAGAAGAAAGAGAAGGTAAGGAAGATGAATGAAGGAAAAGGAAGAAAGGACGACGAAAGGAGAGAAAAAAGAAGAAAGGAGGGAAGAAAGAAGGAGAGAAGGAAGACTGGAGGGAAAAAGAATGGAAAGAAGGAAAAGAAAGAAGTGAAGGAAGGGGAGGTAAGGAAGAAGAATGATGGAGCAGGAAGAAAAAGGAAAGAACATGAGAGAAGAAAGGAGAGAAGAAATAAATGAGAAGGAAGGAGACAACGGAAGGAAGAAGAGAAGAAAAAAAATGGAGAGAAGAGGAACGAAAGGAGAAAGAATGGAGAAGAAAAAGGGAGCCAAAGAGAAAGAGGAAAGAAGAGGAGAAGAAAGTAGGAGAAAATAAAAGGAAATGAGATGAATAAAAAAAAGAGAAAAAAAAAGACGGAAAGAGAGGAAGAGAAGGAAGGTCAGGAAGAGGAGGAAGATTAGGAAGAGGAGGAAGATTAGGAAGAGGATGAGGAAGAACAGGAGGAAGAAGAGGAGGAAGGAGAGGCAGAAGGAGGAAGAAAAGAAGGAAGAGGTGTAAGATGAGGAAGAATAGAAGGAAGACGTGGAGGAAGAGGAGGAAAAGGAACAGGATGAAGGAGAGGAAGAGGAAGAGGTAAAAGCAGAGGAGGAAGGAAAGGAAAAGGAGGAAGAGGATGACGAGAAACGAGAAGAGGAGGAGAAAAAAAATGGAAGAGGGGGAAGAGAAAGAGGAGGAGGAAGGACGAAATGAAGGAAGAGAAAAGGGAGAGGAAAAGGAAGAGAAAAGGGAGAGGAAAAGGAAGAGGAAGAACAAGAGGAAGAGGAACAGGAAGACGAACAAATGGAAAGGGAAGAGAAAGATGGGGTAGAGGAAATGAAAGAGGAAGAGGAAAGGGAAGAGCAGGAAGAGGAAGAAGAGGAAGGAGAAAGAGGAAGAAGAGGAACAGAAAGACCGAGGAAAAAATGGAAGCAGAAGAGGATGAGACAGAGGGAGAAGGGGAAGAGGGAGAAGAAAGATGAAGAGGAGGAAGAACAGGTAGAGGAAGAAAAGGAAGAGGAAGAGGAAAAGGAAGAAGAGGAAGAGGGAGAAGAGGAAGAGGAAGAAGAAGAGGAAGAGGAAGAAGAGGAAGAGAAGAAGAGGAAGAGGGGGAACAGAAAGAGGAGAAGAGGAAGGAACAGGAAGAGATGGAAGAGGAAGATGAGGAAGAGGAAGAAGACGAAGAAGAGGAAGAAAGTGAATATAAGGGAGGGGGAAGAAAATATATAAAATCCAGCTAATCATTTCTAAATTGTCATTATCACATTTAGAAAATAACACGACACAAGCCGGCAGGTAGGCTAGGGAAGCGTTTACTATCGTAAATGATGATTTAACTGTACAGCAATAATAATAATAATAATAATACCTCCCCTACTCCATAGAACATCCAGATAATAACGACATGATGAATGCAATCAGTTTAAACCGGTAAGGAAGTTACAGTAAGAGGTAATTATCAAGAAGCGTGAGCTTACAAAATGTAGGACGATCAAAATGGCTGACCTTGCCGGTGGTGTCGGGGTGGCGGCCGGGCAGTTCACCTTAAGAGTCTTCAGGACCTCAGTCAGGCCCCGTCTCTTCACACCAGAGCGAGGCCATCAGGTCCACAGTCACTCTTGTTCTCGAAGTTCACGACAAGACGCATATCACACACAAATTAAAGAATACCTTCTTCTGCGACGCCACCTGCGGGAAGAGACGGGAACAAGTTTTTTGGTTGGAGCAGGGTAGGTGGCACGTGGTGGGCAACGCAGGTGTGCCAACCGTCTCGTGTCACAAGTCAGTTACCTCACCTGCCACAATCCAACGTGCTACGTAATCCACAAGCATCAAACACAACCACACAGGCTACTGACTAATCTATCTGCATTTCGGGATTAATACAAAGTGGTTCTGAGAGTTTCACAAGCCTAGACAACTAATATTAGAAAATAAAATTAAATATCACCTCTCAATCACTGAGTGCATCTGAAGCATTGGTACACATGATGCTACAGACATGCGCGATGCACAAGCTCAACTGAAGTTGCTACCGATCAGTTTACAGCAAGACTAATAACAGTCAATAAGCCACTTTTTATGGCTCAGTTATGTATAGTTTTTAGCTATATTTAATTATAACACGATGAGTTTGTTAAGAAATGATGATAAGAATTACTGGAATACAATATTTAATCGCACTAAGCAACAGCACTTGTTTATTCCGCCTTTGAAAGAATAGACAGGAGGGGGGGAAGGGGCTGGGGGGAGGTGGGGGCTGTTGCAGGGGAGAGAGGTTGGGGATGTCTTCGTCTTGTTTCACTATTCATAGTACAAAAGATACACCCTTAGTTATCGGGGATGTGAATGATAGAAACAGCCTCAGGACAATATGATGGAAATGAATGACAAAGAGGAAGGCGAGCTGCAGAGGTGAACGATCAGTGTGCCGATCCGAACACTGTTTAAGATAAAGAACGTCTAATTTCTATCCCGTGTGTTATTTTCCATTACGGTTCGCACTCGGTGAAACTAGGTTTGAAAATAACGCAGTTATGGTTTACACCAATTTAACAAGACATTAATGTGTTCAAGTGATACATCGATTAATGTGTGTGTGTGTGTGTGTGTGTGTGTGTGTGTGTGTGAGGAGATGGAGGGAATATGAAGGAAGGAGGGATGACGGAGAGAGGGAGAGAATGCCAGTGACACAGAGAGAGAGTGGAGGAAAGTTGGAAAATGGATTGATGAAGGTGGTGGAAGGAAAGAGAGAAGTCGGTGGTAAGGGAAGAGGAGGAGAAAGAAAAAAATTATGGGAAAATGGGGAGAAGGAAGAGAGGGAAGGAATGGAGAGGGAGGGAGTAGTAGAATGGGTGGTTGGTTGAGGAGAGATGGAGGAAAGTTGGAGGTGAAGGAGAGGGAAAGGAATGAAGAAGGGAGAGGAGGAGGAATGGTTAGAGGTGAAGAGAAGATAGGAGGTTCGAGAGGTGAAAGAGAACGGAGGGAGGGAGGGGGTCACTTCAATATACACACCACGACTGGTCTCGGTGTTCCCATTTTTCTTTTTTTTTTTTTTCCCTCAGCATTTGCGGTGGGAATCGTGTGCGTTTGTGATATCCAGCCCCTCAAACCTTCCCCTCAATGTGACTTTATGGCCGAGAAATATGGCCAGAGGAGAAAGGTAAGGTGAGAGGGATAACATGGCATGCTAATATGTGTGGAAGGTGGTGTGGAGGGGTAGCGCCCATGTAACTAGTGTCGGTATTGGTGGTGGAGAGGGACGCCTGCACGTGGTGGCACTGATATCACAAGTGGAAAGGTTGGGTGGCAGGGAGACAGGTTTGAGCTGGCATTCTTTATTTTCCCTAACGTTTTGGGCTACACAGGACCCATCTTAGAGAAACTGAGGAGAGAAAATTAAGACTTAAGTTGTACCCTGTGTCTCTCCCACTCAACATTTCCACTTGTCGCAATGGACCAGCTGCCTACTTCATCTTAGGGAAGGTGTTAAGCTCTTCAGTACGATGACCCTCTTTGCTTATTTATTCCTGCTACCTCCAGACGTCTGTAATCAACTCCAGGGAGGACCTAATGTAGCCTTAAAGAATACATGATGCCAATATTTAACCCATCCACTACGGTAAATCTCTACTGAACTGAATAAAATCGTCTGGAGGCAGCAAGAATAAATGGAAAAATAAGTCACCGAACTGAAGGTGTTACTGGACAGCCTCTCCCTCCTTCTCCTCCATGTTGGTTGTCTCTCTTGCTGGATAAAATCGTCTGCCGCTACCAAGATTGCCTAAACCCCTTCCCCCCAGGACGTATCTCAGCTTTATTCTTGCTACCTCCAGACGATTCTGGAGAGAGAGAGAGACCTAGTAGTGACGTAAATGTAGGTTGTATCTGTTGCCTGCAGTACAAAATGTGTCCCCAGGTAACTATAACCAAGTGAAGGCAGCGATAACACAATGAATAAAGGTGTTGTTGTTGTGGCATCGGGTTTATCTGACACAAGAGACAGCTGAACTGTAGGATGAAGTTGTCCTTTTTTTGCAGTTCAATCATTTCCTGTGGCACCCTCGGGGATGCATAGGGCCTCGATGAACTCACACCACCACATCCTATCTTGTGCTAACTCCTCAAGATCTCCCCAACACTCATCTCCAGCTTCCCGTCTCATTGTCCTCACCCACGTCTCTTTTGGCCTTCCTCTACCTCTCCTACCAGGTGCCACCCACCCTGGTGTACCTCGTACTATTCCCTGTCTCCTATACACATGTCCTAGCCACTTTCATCGTGAGAATCTAACATATTCATCGATCGGCTGCACTCCCGTTATTTCTCTAATTCTACTATTTGGTATCCTTTCCCACCACTTAACTCCTAATATTCTTCTAAGTGCTTTATTTTCAAACACCAAGAATTTATTTTCCATAGTCACTGTGCTGTACCAAGACTCGTGTCCATAAATTAAGATACTCCTAACCATTACCTTATAAAGTTTGATTTTTGTATGCACAGAGAAATTGTTATTATTCCAAATATTTTTAAGCATTCCCATTGCCTGATTAGCCTTCTTTAACCTTTCCTTGAATTCAAAGTTCAAAGAACCATCCTTGGCTAAATAAGTACCTAAATATTTAAACCTATCAACTTGCTTTACAACCATACCTCCAATTACACATTCCTGCGCATTTTCCATATTCATATTGATTATTTCAGTTTTTCCACAATTAATAACCAAACCCACCTTGCGACCTTCACTCACCAAACAGTCCAACACTCTCTGCATCTCTTCTGGCCCATCACAAATCAAAACTATATCATCTGCATAATCTAAATCCAAAAGTTTCCTGTTCTCTCCCCAAAGTATACCTGCACCGGTTTCTGTTCCAACACGTTTCATAATGTAATCAATGACCAATATAAATAGTAAAGGCGATAGAACACCACCTTGAATTACTCCGGACTTGACTTCAAACGAATCACTCAGACAACCATCAGCCATCACTTTACAAAATGTGTCCTCATGCATGTTCATAATGACCCTCACAAACTCCTCTGGCATTCCACAATGTCTCATGATCTTCCCCATAGACTCTCTCGAAACACTATCAAAAGCCTTTTCAAAATCAACAAAACAAAGACTTAACGGTACTCTCATTTCATTAACTTGCTGCATCAAATGCCTAACTATAAAGATCTGATCATTGCAACCACGTCCCTTTCTAAAACCAGCCTGTTCATCCCTCAGAATACCCTCAACCACCGGCTCCAACCTATTTAACAACACTCTACTGAAAACTTTCAAAGCTATCGGTGACAAAGAGATTCCCCTCCAATTACCACATTCACTCAGGTCTCCTTTCTTCGGAACTTTAACAATTACACCATTCTTCCAAACTGATGGTAGTAACCCCGTCACCCATATCTTATTGAATAGCTTGGTCAAGATCATTATTAATCTATCCCCTCCACTTTAAACATTTCCGGAAATAAACCATCCTCCCCTGGTGCCTTATTATTCTTTAACTGTTTTACTGCTTTCTCCACTTCTGCAAGCCTCAACTCTCCTGTTTCTATATTTAAATCTTCCTGAGCAGACGGTATATCCTCTTCTGGTGGTATTGGTCTATTAAGAACTGTCTCAAAATGCTCTTTCCATCTATTTTTAATATCTCCATCTTTGGTCAATAAATTTCCTTCCCTGTCTCTAACTGGTATTTCCTTGCGTTTACCTGCATTACCACTCAGTTCTCTAATCGATTCATATGCTATTCTTTGACTCTGTCCATCATTTTTGTTTATTAGGATTTCAGTCTCTGCAACCTTTTCATCCACACATCTTCTTTTATCTCTCCTAGCTAACCTTCTTACTTCTGAATTCAAACTCCAGTACGCAGCTCTTGTTAATTCAATCTCTTGTTCATCAACGCATTGCATCTCACTCCTCAATTTAGCCTCACCTCTCTTTTTTATCATATCCCACGTTTCCTCTGATATCCATTTCTTTCTCCTGAATCTATGTCTCCTTCCAATCGTACATTCAGCAGTCTCATGCAAAACTTTGTTCACATCCTCCCACATCTCATCTACACTTCTCTCCCCCTCTTCCAACGTTTCCAACACCAAAAACCTATTTCTGCATTCTAATCTGAATTCCTCCTTTTCTTCTTCTCTTCTAAGCTTAACAATATCGTATCTACCAACACCAGATTTTTCCTTCTTCTGATTTTTAAGTTTAAACCTTATTTTTGCAATGCTGAATTGATGGTCACTACCAATATCCGCTCCCCGTTTAACATGAACATCTAGCAGAGAACTTCTATGCCTCCTACTGAGAGCGATGTGATCAATCTGATTTTTATATTTTCCACACGGCGACACCCAAGTTGTCTTGTGTATATTGCAATGCTGAAAGAGTGTGCCCCCGATGACTAAGTCATTTGCTAGACAGAAGCTTCCAAACCTCACTCCGTTTTCACTCATCCTACTACCAACTCCCATCTTACCCATACATGCCTCAAATCCCTTATTTGAACAGCCCATTACTGCATTAAAGTCTCCAACGCAGATCAAAACATCATGTCTAGGTACCCTTCCTACTCCTTCTTGCAACTTTTCATAAAATGTGTCTTTCCTTTCATCGAGTGCATCATTAGTAGGTGCATAACACACAAACAGACTGATGTTGCCATGATTTGATTTAAACCGTGCGTATAACAATCGCTTATCTATAGGATCCCACTCACATAAAGCCTTATTTGCCTTACAACCCAGCAACAATCCTACTCCCTGATAATGCATTCCATCCTGTCGGCCAGATATCAATCAACGTATACCATCCTCCAAATCCAACTTATCGACTCCAGTTAATCTAGTTTCTGTCAGAGCACAAATATCAAGTCCGTAATTTTGAAAAACCTTCACTAACTCATCGATTTTACCGTCATGATTTAGCGTTCTCACATTCCAGTTACCAATTTTAATTGTATTTTTTGCATTAACAAAGGAATTAGATTGTAATTGAGGCAACCGTGAGATTCTTAGCACCCCCTGCCCATTTAAGGGCTGCACGGGACTGGGGGCCATTATTGTTCTTTCAGAGTCCATCAAGGTTTCTTTGGCTAACTTCCTGAACACCTCGCCATTGTGTTGCAGTCGCAGTAGGCAGCTAACTTGCCTGATTGCCCACACCCGAAAGACCCAGCTATGCTGTAGCCAGTCACATGCCCGCATGCTTCCCAGCCATTTCACTATCAAGGAGTTCCTCTGCCTGGATGTGAGAGGGATGTTTGTTGAGCAAGGAAGAGTGGCTGTGCGTGATAGAAATGAATTGAGAGAAATTGTGAATCAATAAATGATGACGCAGCCTTGGGGGGATATTCTCCTACATTTGTCTGATCAGCTGATCAGGCAGATGCGGGTAAAGGGATGGGTCTATTATGATGTGGCAGGTGTAAACCAGCTCTGCTGTAGGGCCTTGCTGTGGATGTCACTAATTGCACGGCGCAATTGTCCCTCGTGCGGTGTGGTGCGGTGAGGAATTGTCCCTTCTCCCCCTTGGGGCTAAGATGCGAATGACCGTGTTAGAGTGGAAGAGTAAGTGTCGATCTGTCTCGGCTACCCCACTTTCCTTGGGGGAAGCAGCCTGGGCATATATATATATATATATATATATATATATATATATATATATATATATATATATATATATATATATAGTGTGTGTGTGTGTGTGTGCCCTGGTCAAAATGACCTGAGTAGGTTATTCCTTGGGGATTGGGAGCCATTCCTCACCTCACCTGTCCTCACTCCCTACATCCACCCCTCCCCTTCTTTCTCTCTCTCTCTCTCTCTCTCTCTCTCTCTCTCTATGTCTATTTGCCTCTCTCATATACAGTATATATATATATATATATATATATATATATATATATATATATATATAGATAGATAGATAGATATAGATAGATAGATAGATAGACATATAAATAGATAGATATATCGATCTACAGAAAAACAGCCAGATAGATATAGGTAGAAATAGACAAGTAGACGGATATGTGTGTGTGTGTGTGTGTGTGTGTGTGTGTGTGTGTGTGTGTGTGTGTGTGTGTGTGTGTGTGTGTGTGTGTGTGTGTGTGTGTGTGTGTGTGTGTGTGTGTGTGTGTGTGTGTGTGTGTGTGTGTGTGTGTGTGTGTGTGTGTGTGTGTGTGTGTGTGTGTGTGTGTGTGTCCCTGGGAAAATGACAGTTCCACAAGGTGACGTCTCTAGAGGTGGAAAATCAACCGTGCTTTGTCAACCTTTTTTAATTTTCATCTATGTGTGAATTGGAATGTCAGATTCCTGGCCAGATATAAGGAGCCTGCACTGGATGTATATCTCATTCAGTTCGCACTCCAGTTGTTGTAGACGTCTCGGCATCAATTATTTTACTCATCGAAATCCTGTATCATGGAGCATCTGGCCACTGACAGAAAATGCACAAGAAACCGCATCGTAGGAATGGCCATGGCTGGATCAACCCCCTCAGAAATAGCAACACACCTGGGAATATCAAGAACGACAGTATATTTTTGGTTGAGGCGATATGAAGAAGAAGGAAATGTTGATGCGCGCAAGTCGCCTGGAGGAACAAAGAAAACTACTGCAGAGGAAGAGAGAAGAATTGTGGAAGCAGTTAACCGAAATCCTTTTCTTAAGAGCAGTGAAGTTAAAAGGCAGTTGCAGTTAACAGTGTCGGACAGGACAGTGAGGAGAAGACTTCATTCATCAGGTTTTCGATGCCACGTTGCAGCTGTAAAGGAAAAAATGACGGACAGCCACAAAGAACGCCGCCTTCAGTTTGCCCAGCGATACTGTGACGAAGGGCTCGACTTCTGGGCTAGGGTAATCTTCTCAGACGAAAAGACCTTCTCGTCATGCAGCCATGGGAAAGTGCATTGCTGGAGGATGACCAACACTAAGTAAGACCTGCATTCATTTTGAATCCTTAAACATGTTCTTCCATCATCACATCTATCGGTTATTGTTTTAGAGATAAAATAAGCAATTAGAACCATTTTCTCTTCTATTATTATTATTAGACTGAACCGGTGAAGGTTTATATTCAAGGGGTGGTTGGGGTTATTGCTCACGTAATGCCACTCAGGGTTGTGAGGCTTGTCACTCTCATCTTAAATGTCAGGACCAACATGCCTAGCCCCGGGCTCCTACGCTCCTCATGAAGCAAGGTAGGATTGGATGATGATGATTATTATCGTTATTATTATTATAATTATTATTATTATTATCATCATCATTATTATCATTCAGACATTCGGGACGTTTATGAAATAACTCGAAATATATTCGGCTTTCAGTGGTTTGGGATATAATCCATATCCAGCCCAGCAGAGACCAATCGATACCTTAATCCTTAATCACTTGATCATCCCCATTGATCAATGTTTTCCTACGACAGATATAACGAGGCGAACATCTTTTACGAGGGAAGGAGCGGCCACGTCACTTGCAATGTGTGGGGGTGGATCCATCTATATGGTGCTGGGGAGTTGGCTCGGATTGAGGGAAGATTCACCGCTGATACTTACTTTGAAATTTTAGAAGAGGTGATGCTTCCTTCAGTACGGGCCTATGCTCTCCCTTACCCAGAGAAGATCCTCTTCATGCAGGACAATTGTAGTGTTCACACGGCAAGAATAGTGAGGAGGTGGTTCGATGAACGAAATGATGTGGACCTCTTGCTCTGGCCCAGTAAGTCATGTGACTTAAATCCCATCGAAAATGTGTGGGGAAACACTGTCAATTCCTGGGAACAGGAAATGGAGAGAACGCCAGCAAATCTGTTCCAGCATACTCAACGGGAATGGGAAGTCATGCGCAGGAAACAGCACATAATCTATAATCAATTCAGCTCTATGCCAAACCGCCTGCAAGAAGTGATTAGAAATAATGGAGGTTGGACACGATACTGATCGAGAGAGAGAGAGAGAGAGAGAGAGAGAGAGAGAGAGAGAGAGAGAGAGAGAGAGAGAGAGAGGAAGGCAAATGTTAAGAGGCAGAGTGTAAGCAGACGCGAGCTTAAAAGCTGGCTACATTTGTCTAACCGCGAACTGTAGTTATCTTTAAATGTGTTAAAATGCTTTGTTTATTTTATAATAACATGTTTTATTTATTTTATAATAATTATATCAATAAAATCATACTTTGCACTGACATTATCATTCACCCAACAGAACCTCAGAGAGAGAGAGAGAGAGAGAGAGAGAGAGAGAGAGAGAGAGAGAGACGGGACGGATCTGGTGATGATTATGGGAGCGTGTGGTGAAATGAGGGATTGCCCCATGCTCTTGGATACCGGAGCATGTCGATCGCTCATTAATCAAGGAACCTATGAGAATATGGGTGAGACCAAGCCTGAGCTCAGACCGTATCAAGGACGAAGGTTAGTATCCGCAAGTGGTAATGAGCTTGAGGTGGTAGGAGTGGTTAGCCTGCCTATAGGGTTGGCTGGTCACACCTACGAGAGTGAATTAGTAGTGGTGAGGAACTTACCATGTACTATTTCAGTGATTCTAGGTTCCGATTTTATTTTCGCTCGGAATATATGTATTACGCCAGATCCGTTGTGCATAGAGATCGATGGGGAGAAGGTAGAATTACAGTCGGGAGAGGAGAATCTTCGCATAGATGGTGCTTCCTCCTTGCATGTAGTTGAAACCGGCTTATCAGATGACCAGGAGTATATCTCTGGGCGTTGTATGACGAGTGAGACAGTCGTGATTGATCCGTTCACAAGTGGAATGATCCCGTTAGAGACTGAAATTTCAGGATGGTCCTTTGGGTTATTCTCACCTAATCCTGGTAGTACTTTCGCTGCTATGCTGTGGCCAGGGATTGTACAGATGGTCCCGGGCGAGGCGGGAGGAAAGTCCAGGGTTTATGTTGCCTACACTAACGCCACCCCTGACCGGGTCAGTATATCTGGCAGGTACATGGTGGGGACAATAGAACCGTTTGAGGAGATAATGTGGGACGAGGATCAGGAGGATGAGCAAGGGCAAATAACTGGTGTGACACAGGGAGAAGAGAGCTTAACTAAGCTCTTTCTAAAAGTAGATGAGTTATGTCCACCGGAGACTAAGGAGAATGATGCTCTCAAACGTCTAGTGCGAAAGCATCCTCAAGTGTTTGCCTTGCCTGATGAACCACTGAATATTACACCTTATTTCCTCCATCACATCTGTGCTACAGGACCGGTTGTAAACCGTCGTCCTTATAAGGTACCGGTTAAGTATCACGAAACTCTTAGGCAACAGCTAAATGACCTAAGGGAGCAAAATATAATACGTCCTTCTAGATCACCATATTGTTCACCCTTGGTCCCGGTGGCCAAGAAGGATAGTGGACCAAGAATTTGTCTCGATTTTCGTCATTTGAATAAGCAGATAACATCAGACCCCTTCACATTGCCAAACATTGCACAAATTCTTTCCCAGTTAGGAGAAAATACTGTATTCAGTAGCTTGGATTTGAGGCAAGGACACCATCAGATCCCTCTGGATGAGGCGTCACGACCGCTGACCGCATTTTCCTCACCAGACGGTCATTGGGAATATAATAGTCTACCGTTTGGCTTAAAAGATGCCCCTGCTGCGTTCCAAAGGATCGTTAACGAAGTCCTGATAGGACTGACAGGGCGTATCAGTCATACTTACCTGGATGACATAATTGTCTATGGTGAGGATTTTGATTCACATGTACAGAACCTAGATGAGGTCCTTGCCAGACTTAAGGAAGCTCAACTTACTCTTAAGTTAGAGAAGTGCAGTTTTTTCAAGGATGAAGTGTCTTACCTAGGACACTTAATTTCTGCAGAAGGCTTGCAGCCCCAACCGGATAAAGTCCGAGCCATAAGGGAAATTGCTGTTCCTAAGACACTGAAGGAACTCCAATCTTTCTTAGGGTTAGTTAATTATTACCGTAGATTCATAAGTGACTATGCTAAGATTGCTCTGCCTCTCACAAAACTGACTCGTGGAAAGCAGGAAGTGAAAAACAGTAAACAAAAAATCGAATGGAACGATGAGGCTGATCAAGCTTTTAGAAGTCTGAAAAGTAAGCTTACTGACGACATCGTACTCAAGTTTCCCTCCTTTGATACACCATTCTATCTGACAACTGACGCGAGTGGTACTGCGATAGGTGGGGTATTACAACAGGAAGATGAGGATGGACACCTTAGACCGTTGACATATTTTAGTAGAGCATTAAATAAAGCTGAGCTTAATTATGCCACTATCGAGCAAGAAGCCTTAAGTATTGTGTACGGATTGCGGATAAATCGGCCTCTTGTCTTGGGATACAAAGTGATTGTGGAGACGGATCACCGACCCCTCACGTGGCTCTTTAATGTGAAGGAGCCTTCTGGCAGAATAGCTAGATGGCAGATACCGGTACAGGTTGCCGAATACGACTTAGAGGTATCCTACCTGCCAGGACACCAGAACCGAGTGGCTGACGCCTTGTCACGTCTTCGCAGAGAGCAAGACGAAGATATAGAACTTATAGCTGTTACGAGGTAAGTAGAGAGTGGAGAACACGACACATGGTCTTCTCATAGCCTTCACCAGCCTCTGAACCACGTACTCTCGTCTGCTTATACTTCCACTCCTCATAGTCCTAATCAGACCTCAGAGCTACCTATCCAAGCCGTATATTACTGTTATCCTGTGTACTTTTTATCGTTCTTCTTTTTTTCAATTTTTCTGGCCCCATTCATGCCTTTCTGCGTTTTGTTTCAATCTTATGCTCTCTTTATCTCATACTCTGTTCTTTTTAGTTTTGCTCTCTGGTCTTTTTCTCTCATCAAACCTCTTTTTTTCTAGTATTCCTGCCACGGTTCGCCAATTAAAAATTTCACGGTTTATTATACAGATACAAGGCTGTAAATAATGACCAGGCAAGATGATATACTGTAGCCGTTGCGAATGAGACAGATATAAGGTAAAAGGTCAGACACAGACTTACATATGCACTTCTAAACTGAACTGGAGAGAGAGAGAGAGAGAGAGAGAGTATAAATTTCTCCTTACAGAACACATCTCACACACTCTAAACACACACAAACAGACACACACACACACACACACACACACAAACTTATACGTTTACACAGAACAGGCGAAACGTGGACTGTTACACCCGTAGACTTTCAGACAGCAAAATTTCTTATAATAGCGAATTAATGGGCGACGCAAGTTAGGTTAGGTCACTTTGGGCAGGGTTTGGTCTGATTAGATAATTTTTGGTTGGGTTGGGTTCAGATCGACTAGATATAGACGGATTAGGTTAGATTGCTCCCAACTCACCCCCCCCCTCTCTCATATACCTCTCCACCCCATCCCTCAATCTCATTGTCGGCCTCCCCCTCCCTCTTCCCCCCTCCGCCTCACTCACATACACTCTCTTCGTCAGTCTTTCACCCTCCATCCTCTCCACATGGCCAAACCACCTCAGTGTGTTCCTCATAACGCTTCCTATCACATCCACATCCACACCACAACGCTCCTTTATATCCTCATTCGTCAGCCTGTCTCTCCACGTGACTCCACAGGCTCCTCTTAAATAACTCATTTCCACTGCTCTCATTCTTGACTTGTGTCCTTCCGACAATGTCCAAGCTTTACTTCCGTACGTTAGAGTTGGTATCACAATACTGTCATGTAGTAACTTTTTCACTTCCATGCTCACTTCCCTGTTTCTTATCACTGCTTTCAAGGAACCAGCAACCTTTCTTCCCTGCTGTACCCTTTCAAGCACTTCACCCTCCAAACCTCGATCCTTACTCATCACACTGCCCAAATACTTAAACGTACTCACATTTTCCAATTCCTCACCATCCAACCTCGCTATACATTCATTAACTTCACCTCTCTCAAAGACCATCACTTTACTCTTCCCTACATTCACATTTAGGTTCCGTTTCTTACACACTCTCTCAAACTCATTCACCAAGCCTTGCAGCTCCCCTTCGTCTTCACTCAACAACACAGTATCATCTGCAAACAACAGTACAGGGAGTTTCCAAACACTATCTTCTCTCACCAGGGCCACTCCAACATCCACTACCCTACCTTGTACCTCTTTTATTACCCCATCCATGTACAGATTGAACAACCATGGAGACATGACACATCCCTGTTTCAAACCAACTTTCAAAGAGAAAAATTCACTTAGTTCACCATCCACACGCACTGCAGCCTTCGCACCATCGTACATACTCTTCACAGCATTCAACAACTTCCCATCTACTCAATATATTCTTAACACTTTCCACAATCCTTGTCTATCCACCCTGTCATATGCTTTCTCCAAATCCATGAAAGCTGCATACAACTTCTTTCCCTTCTCTAGAAACTTTCCCACTAAAGATCTAAGAATGAATATCTGATCTACACAACCTCTTCCCTTCCTAAAGCCTCCTGTTCTTCCCCAACTAATTTCTCTGTTCTTTCTCTAACTCTGTCTACAAGAATCCTACCATACACTTTTCCTATTATACTAAGAAGACAAATGACCCTATGATTACCACACACTTCTTTTTCCCCTTTTCCTTTGTACAAGGGAATAATTATACCTGACTTCCAATCCTCCGGGACTCTACCTTCCTCCCAGGCCAATCTGCATATCTTCCACATCCATTCTACTACTATCTCTCCCCCATGCTTCAGCATTTCACCACACACTCCATCAATTCCTGGGGCTTTCCCCGATTTAACTTTCTTCATTGCTTCCACAACTTCTATCCTACTGATTTCTTCCTGTCTTATCACCTCCCTCCTTCTCCCAGCCATTCCCCAGCCAGTTATACTTGCATTACTTCCATCCTCTACGTTCAACAATTCCTTAAAGTGTTCTCTCCATCTGCTCACTTTTTCTCCCTTCTCCACTAGTAATCTACCATTTTTATCTTTCACTCCCCTGCTAACTTCACTTCCACCCTGTCTTACTCTTTTCACTTCTCTCCAGAACATTTTCTTACAGTCCCTCCACTTTACACTCAAATTCCTTCCAAATTCCTCATCCACTCTCTTCTTACTCTCTCTTACTAATCTTTTCACCTCTCTCTTTCTTTCCACATATAACTCTCTCTTCCGCTTCTCAACTTCTTCCACGCCCCTATTTCTCATGCATTCATTGTATGCTTTCTTCTTTAGTGCCACAGCCTGTTTCACCTCTTCAGTCCACCACGCTGTTCCTTGCACCCCCCTCCGTCTTCTCTTCCTTCCACACACCACATCACATGCTGCACATATTTCTTCTGTAAATATCTTACACACACCTTCCACGTCTCCCATCTGCTCCAATTCATATTTGCCCAATCGTTCCTCCACTTCTCTCTTATACTCTGCCTTTTTCCCATCCTCTTGTAACCTCTCCACTCTCCTTGCAACTACTCCTTCCTCTCGTCTTTCCCTTCTTCTATTCCTCCATCTTACTTGCATCCTAATTCTGGCCACCACCAAGTAGTGGTCAGAAAGTCCACTCCCCCAACCTCTATACACTCTTGCATCCTTTACACATCTTTGCATCCTTTCATCCACACACACATAATCAATCATTGCCTTCCTATCATTCAGTTCACCACCCACCCTTCTCATCACTCGCCATGTATACCTGTGGATCATTTTATGCCTGAAGAGGGTATTGGCTATCACCAGCCCCCTCCCAGCACAAATGTCCACTAACGCACTGCCATTCTCATCTATCTCAGCAGGCACACCCCACTCACCAACTATTCCATCCACCTTCACATTACCAACTTTACCATTCATATCACCAATCAAAAACACTCTCTCATTCCTTCCAAACTTTTCCATGCACACTTCCACATTTGTCCAGAACTCTTCTCTCACTCTTCTAGCACGATCTTGCGTTGGTGCATACACACACACAATCGCCCACATTTGTATTCCAACTTTCAACTTTACCCACACAATCCTTGACCCAACTGATCCATACTGTCTTATGCTCTTTTTCCATCTTTTACTCACAACTATACATACTCCTTCCTTTGCCCTCTCATTCTCATCTACTCCTGCACATATACCCCATCCATACTCCCATTCTCTCACACTTTCTCCTCTCCATTTTGTTTCAGTTATTCCACATAAATCCACTTTCGCACCCTCAAGCACATGGACAATCTCTCTCTCTTTCACCTCATCGACACAGTGAAATCAAGACCTAGTGTAACAACATCTTACACTGAGATGGTTATATCGTGAACATGGGCCTCGTCTAGTTCCTATGTTGGTATGTAAACCCAAATGCTTAACATCTATCTATCTATCTATAGCCCGACGCCCTAATCCCGCAAAAGGGTGGCCGCAGAGAAAACGCCTCCAAGTCGCTCTGTCACCCACCATTTGACTACCCTCCTCCCAAACACCCCCCCCCCTCTTATACCTCTCAACTCCATCCCTCCACCTCATCCTCGGTCTACCCCTCCCTCTCCCTCCCTCCACCTCACCTACATACAACCTCTTATTTAGTCTTTCATTCTCCATTCTCTTCACATGTCCAAACCACCTCAGTACTGTACATTTCTCCTAATCTTCTCAACCACATTCACATCCACCCCACAACGTTCCTTCACTTCTTCATTCGTCAACCTGTCCCTCCACGTCACTCCACATGCTCCTCTCAAGTAACTCATTTCCACTGCTCTCACTCTTGACTTGTTCCCCTCTTGCAAGGTCCACACCTCGCTTCCATACGTCAGGGTAGGGATCACAATACTATCATGCAGTGACTTCTTAACTTCCATACTCACCTCACTATTTCTCATCATTGCTTTCAGTGCAGAAACAACCTTCCTTCCCTGCTGTACCCTTTCACGCACTTCATCCCCCAAAGTTCCATCCTTACTCATCACACTACCCAAGTACTTGAATGCACTCACATTCTCCGTATCCTCACCAACTAACCTCACTGCACACTCTGTGACTTCATTCCCCTCGAATACCACAACTTTACTTTTGTGATGAGTAAGGATGGAGGTTTGGAGGGTGAAGTGCTTGAAAGGGTACAGCAGGGAAGAAAGGTTGCTGGTTCTTTGAAAGCAGTGAAAAGAAACAGGGAAGTGAGCATGGAAGTGAAAAAGTTACTACATGATAGCAGTGGCGGCGCCAAGGGGGGGCTTCAGCCCCCCCAATAATGAGCCAAGCCCCCCCAATATTGCCAGATTCCAAAGGCGAATTTAGGCAGAACGTCCCTTATTTGAACTTTCAATTTTGTATTACTATTTACAAATAATACACAAAAGTTGACGAAACGAAGTGTTATAAGTTCAGGAAAAGATTCAAGACAATAGATTAAATCGTGATTATTATTTTTAGCTGTTAGCATTTAGCAGATTCTGAATGATAGTAATTTCATGGAAATTACGGAAAATTTATCAGTTGACTCAACTTCTAAGGAAAACTTCCAGCCTAGTTCTAATACTAAGGGTAACTTATGTTATAATATATTCTGTGAAATTCTTGTAATTCAGATGGTTAGTTTACATATCCTATAATGGAAATGATAAGTGAAAGTAAAATACAGCATTATTTTATTAAACTACATTAGCCATTCTTTTAGTGTATTACGACTGTACGATTATTATCTCGTCTTCAGAAATATAATTGAATGTCGATTATGTCATAATTCGGGGCAGGAAGTTAATAAATTTGAATATATTTGATTAAAATGAAGTAAAGGATTCACACTGCTATAGGGCCTACACAGTCCAAGGCTCCTAGCCTAGCCCAGCATTTACGAATCGAGTGCACGATGAGCCATTCCTGTTCGATTCCTGTCAGCTACCAGACCAGTCTACCACGCGACGCGGTTGTGTGTAGATCTCCGAGTCTGTTGGCTGTTAATTGCTTAGTGCAGTAGACACTGAATTACTGAGCAGCTGAGCTTATTAGTTGTGGTTTTCGTCTTGCACTGATTTACAGGTATGGTGTAAGTTGATTTTTTTCTACTTAAAAATGTATATAGGCTACTATAAGATTATAAGAAGCTGTGGAAGGAAGAATAAAATAGTGTGAAAATATCTGGTCTGTTGTAATGCTAATATGCACTTTTATGCTTCTGTGATCTGTGTGCTTGTTTATGCTGTTTTCCCTGTTTATGAAAGTAACTGATGGTGGTTTATCATATTTGATCACATAGGCCGGGTTGATCATGGAACGCTACCTATTACCCAAGATTCCCAAGAGGAGGCTGCGAGATGATGATCCTCCTACAGACACACCTGCTGTTAATGAGGACCTGGACAGTGGTGATCGTGATTGTGAGTCTGCAGCCTTACTAGGTGAGGCTAGTGCAGAACCCCAGCCACAAGAGGGCACTTCTCACACCCATGGTGAGAAACTACTACCTGGACCCAAGGACCTGAGCCAGCTTCCAGATAGTGGTCCCACCTGTCCAGACTTGAAGAGATACCCAGCCACAGAATACAGTGGCCAGTCAAGGTCATTCAACAAGAACTGGCGTGATCATCATTCGTGGCTGGAGTACTCCACGACCCTAGATGCTGCATTCTGCTTTGCATGTCGTCATTTCGGTCATGTACACTTAAGCAAATGTGAGAAGTCCTTCACCCATGACGGCTTTCGGAACTGGAAGAAGGCAACCTCATCTCTGAAGTCTCATGATAATTCAGCAGGACACAAGTTCTCTATGCAAGCTTGGGCAGAGTTTAAGATGCAGAAAACAACAGGTTCTAGGATCATACATGCTTTTAATACCAACCATGAAAAAACTGTAAAGGAAAACAGACATTACATTAGAGCAGTAATAGACGTACTACTCTACACAGCCTGCCAAAATCTTGCCCAAAGAGGTCACAAGGAAGACACTGATTCTGGCAACAAAGGTAACTTCCTGGAACTGCTGGACCTGATTTCCAGGTATGATGACATTGTCAAAAAGAAACTGAGTGGTGGTCCTGGCAATGCTAAATATACGCACCACGATATCCAAAATGAACTGCTCGCCATCATAACTTCAATAATCAGAGAGGACATCAGCAACGAGGTCCTAAGAGCAGAGCATTTTGCCCTAATGGTGGATGAGACCAAGGATGTCAGCAAACAAGAACAGCTGTCCATTGTGGTGAGGTATCTCCACAAACAGAGCCTTCATGAGGTGTTCCTTGACTTCACAGCAGCCGAGGGTCTGGATGCAGACTCATTGCTCAACAAGATCTTGGAGACCCTGGCCAAATGTGGTATTGACCACAACGCCTGCATTGGCCAGTGCTACGATGGAGCTGCAGTCATGTCAGGGCACATCAGTGGTATACAGGAGAGGTTTAGGAGAAAGGTACCACAGGCTGTGTATGTCCACTGTAATGCTCACAGGCTCAACCTTGTGCTCCTTGATTGTGTACACAGTATCCAGGCTGCAGCAGAGTTTTTTGTGGCTATACAGAGCTTGTACAAGTTCTTCTCTACGTCAGTAGTACATGAAGAATTTATAAAGGTGCAAAAAGAATTAAATCCCACAAGGCATAACATAGAGTTGAAGCAACTGTCTGACACAAGATGGACCTCCCAACATGCTGCTTGTCTGGCAGTGAAAAGAACCCTACCTGCCATAGTGACAACCTTGAAACGTCTCATGGAGGGAGACAATGCACACAGAGCCACTGAGGCAAAGGGCCTGTGCATCCAGCTAGATCAGCAATTTGTGACAATTCTGATGGCCATGGAAAAAGTGTTACTGATGACCAAACAACTGTCAAACCACCTCCAGTCACATGACCTTCAGCTGGCGTCTGCAGAGGACTTGATGCAGTCTGTCATGTCTGGACTGACAGAAATGAGGACTGAAGCTGCCTGGAAGGAGTTAGAGGAGGCTGCTGAGGATTTGTGCAAGGTAGTTGGGATACGCACTGAGACTGAGCGTCCAGGTAGACAACGATCTGCTCCCAGACACCTGGATGAATTCATCATAACATCCAGTACAGGTCAGAAGGATGGAGCTATACCAGATGCCAGGAGAAGGACCTTCTATGCCATCATAGATAGAATGCTCAATGAGCTGAGCAGGCGATTTTCATCTGATGCCTGTAATGTTCTGATGGGTGCTGCTGCCTTGAATCCTAAGCACATTACATTTCTGGACAAAAAAGCGCTGTCAGGAATGGCAGCCAATTATGGAGTGGCAGAGGGTGATCTTGCAGTGGAGGTCCACCAATTGACAAGACTAATAGCTAGGAAGAGAGACAATGGCCTGGAAGTGTCCACACCACTTGAGCTCGCAGCCATGCTGGAGCCATACAAGGATACCTTTATAGATCTGTATAAACTTGTACGCATTGCAGTGACCCTCCCTGTCACCTCAGCTGCCTGTGAGAGGAGCTTCTCATGTCTGAAACTCCTCAAGACATACTTGAGGAACAGCAGTGGCAACAACCGCACCAGCAACCTTGCTGTAATATCAATTAATTCTAGGAGGGCTAAACAGCTGAACATTGATTCCATTATAGACACATTTGCTGCCAATCACCAGAACAGGCGCATAGTTTTAAAGTAACGTGACAGTCGTTACACCTTGATTTAAAAATTCTTCTGATTCTTCAGATTGTATTAACTTCATAACATAGAATTTTTTCCTGTCATGTTAACTGCTTGCTTACACATGATGTCTAAATTAATTGAGTTAAACTTCAATCTTATGGAATAAACTGGAAATAATAAATGTTATAATGTTGCGTATACATTAATCTGAATTTCCTTGCTAGTTTTATGTCTTTCATTTGGCAGAATTTTTGATGAGATAAGAAATGTTACGGTATACATTAACACCGCAGTTTCAAAGAGTACAGGTGTCTAAAATGAACCTCAGTACATTTGGATATTATGAATATGTACATACCAATTTTCCATCAACACTTCAGTTTGATGACATTTTGTGAAGCCCCCCCACATTTTACCCCAGCCCCTCCTCAGCCCCCCCAATGAAAATTTCCTGGCGCTGCCACTGCATGACAGTATTGTGATACCAACTCTAACGTATGGAAGTGAAGCTTGGACGTTGTTGGAAAGACACAAGTCAAGAGTGAGAGCAGTGGAAATGAGTTATTTAAGAGAAGCCTGTGGAGTCACATGGAGAGACAGGCTGACGAATGAGAATATAAAGGAGCGTTGTGGTGTTGATGTGGATGTAATAGGAAGCGTTATGAGGAACACACTGAGGTGGTTTGGCCATGTGGAGAGGATGGACGGTGAAAGACTGACGAAGAGAGTGTATGTGAGTGAGGTGGAGGGGGCAAGAGAGAGGGGGAGGCCGAGGATGAGATGGAGGGATGGGGTGGAGAGGTATATGAGAGAGGGGGGTGTGAGTTGGGAGCAGGGCAGTGAAATGGCGGGGGACAGGGCGACTTGGAGGCGATTTGTTTGTGGCCACCCCAAACGGGATTGAGGCGTCTGGCAATAGATAGATAGATAGAACTTTCAGATTCCTCCTCCTACACACTGTCCCAAATTCATTCACCAAACCTTGCAACTCTCATTCATCTTCACTCAACAATACTGTATCATCAGCAAACAGCAACACCGGAAGCTTCCAAATGCTTAACATAATGTCTGAATTAATGGCATATCTGTCACAGTGATCAGAATTAAGACGTACTGTAACGATATCTTATACATGTACTTTATGGGTTATAGCCAGGACAACACGACTCTCATCTAGTTCCTATGTTGATATATAAACCCAAATATCTAAGTATGTATGGACGAACTAATGGCATACTCATCATATTTATCAGAATTAACTTATTATAAATCAATTACTTACTTACTAGGTACTGTGCTATATAATGGAGTAGTTATCTCAATATTCATTGTACTCACCAAAGATCCTGCGATGGGTGAAAACAGAGGAGGACGGTACACACTGTCCCTGCAAGGAAAATGGAATGATTAGTATAACTGCACATTATATGGCTACATAAAACTAATATTATAAATGTGGATTTCTCTCAGAATAAGGCATAAAGAATTGTCATTCCAATTTGTGAATATCTCTGCACGTACATGTTATCTCATGCATGGTGTACATTAACATTTTTTTTTATATATATGCTTGCCTGGTGCACGTGTGAGTGAATGTGTGAATATTTTATGTATACATGTGTGTGTGTGTGTGTGTGTGTGTTTCCTTCGTGCTCCATGTGTTTTCTGTAACTGTTGCTCCGTTTTCTGTCTGTTTTATATATTTTGTTTGTGCTTTGTGTTACTGCAGCTTTATATGCTTGTATGTCTCGTGTTTCGTGTGACTAAAGGTGAACTGCTTAAGAACAGTTCCTTTTATAGATACGATTGCTTCTTCCGGAATACAGAAAATGTTTTCAGTTTATTTCGCTCTGTGGACGATTGTATAAGAGTGTCGTGGAAAATACTGGAATTAGAAAAACTGCAGTAGATACAGCCTTGTTTACCAGATATCCTGCCCAAGTTTCATTAGCAGATACGTTGTCCAAGTTGAATTAAATCGTCTGAAGTAAGAATAAGCTTGAAGATACGTTGCTGTACTGAAAGTCGTTGGATATGCCTTGTTTTATGTCTTTTCGTATGTGGCTGCGAGATAACAGACTCAGGTTCAGTCTTTTATGGCAAGCGTTAATAGATATGCTCAGTGCCTCCTACTTCCCTCTCGTGCAAGGGTGTTTATTATCTATTACACTCCTGATATTGGTAATTTGTCAAGAGCATGTTTTTAGCTTCCGACCTCCCTCGTGCAAGGCTTTTTACTGCTGATTACACACACCATAAAGGGAGTCACACACGTCCTGTCTGATTATACAATGACAACTCTCTCAAATCATTCATGGTCTTCTCATAGCCTTCATCTGCCTCTGAACCACGTAGTCTCATCTGCTTATACTTGAACTCCTCATAGTCCTCATCAGCCTAAGAACTACCTATGATTACCATCCAGCACGGTAAATATTTCCCTGGTGTACAGGAAACCATTTGGCTTGTCACTCAGTGTAGAGTCACCCACAGGCAGAAGGAAGGGGAAAGAATGAAGGAAAGAAAGACAGAAGAGGGGGTGTAAAGTCACCTGTAAGCAGAAAGATGAGGAAAGAATTAAGGAAAGAAAGAGAAAAGAGGATGGAAGGAAAGAAGGATGGAGGAGAGGAAAGGGCAGACCCTCGAGAGCAGCTCTACATCGAGTGAGTGGATGGTGAGCGCTCCCATCTAATAATAATAATAATAATAATAATAATAATAATAATAATCTGGCCTTTTGTTTCTCAAAAGCGCCAGTTCTTCCTTTTGGGAATTCACTAGCGCTCGACACACATACATTATTTTTACAATTACAAGAAGTGTGACATTTCTTGTATATAATACAAGCTACATCATATATACATGAAAGTGGCAATAATTAAACCCTATAATCATCCGTCATAGTACCTCTCTCCAGGTCATAGCATTTTGAAAAAAGAAAGGCTTCCAGCTGTCTCTTAAAGGATTCAACAGTAGAGAGTTGTCTTATGGACAATGGCAATCTGTTATATAATCTAGGGGCTCTATATGCAAAAGAACGATCAGAGAAAGATGACTCGTGGATGGCTCCTGGCTCATCAAGACACAAGGAATCATCTTCACTGAGTAACATCACACCCGGGCGTGTCGATGGGAGTTTTAACAATTCAGCAAGATACTTCGGTTCACCAAACTTAAGAACCTTGAATGTAATAAGACACAGTTTAAATTCAATTCTAGCCTTTACTGGTAACCAATGCAACTCAATCAGAAACGGGGTAGTTGAGGTTCTCGGGGGGAGACCAAAGATAAGTCGTGCTGCCCTGTTCAACACAGACTGAACTTTTGTTAGTATATTATTTGGAAGACCAACCCACAGTGAATTACAATAATCAACACGAGACAAGACCACTGCATGGACCAATGTTAAGAGGCACTGTCTATTCAGGAATCTTCTCACAGAGTACAGATTCCTGATATGCAAGTTACACCCTCTTACAACCTGATTAATGTGTTCTTTGTAATTTAACTTAGAATTAAAATAAACACCCAAATTTCGAACAGAACTGACTGGATGCAGCTGTGACAAGCCAATGTTCAAAGCCAGGGCATTGTCATTGTCATCACCCCTTCTGTTTCCTCTAATGATGATGATCTCAGTTTTACCATCATTCAGCTTAAGTTTCCTCTTAGCCATCCAAATCTTAATATCAGACATTAGAGATTCAAACTTTATCTTAGTATCGTTGATATCTGACATCTTAACATAGAGCTGGGTGTCATCAGCATAAAAATGATAGGACACATCATGAGCATCAAGTAGAGACGATAAACTACTTATGTAGATAGTAAATAGAATTGGACCCAAAACTGATCCTTGAGGGACTCCAAATAGAAGAGGAGCAGAATCAGAGCTAGCGTAATCAACAACCACTCTCTGAGATCTGTCCAACAGATACGACTTAAGGAGCAAAAGGGCACTATCACGAATGCCATAAAAATACAGATCATCCAACAATAGTTTATGATCTACTGTATCAAAAGCTGCAGACAGATCCAAAAGAACTAGGAGAGAGGACATCCCACTACAAGTGTTTGCCACCAAGTCGCTCTGAATCCTTGTTAGTGCAGTTTCAGTCAAATGGTATTTTCTGTATGCTGATTGAACAACAGGAACAACTCTGTTGTGTTCCAGTAGTGGTAAGAGTTGATCGAGTATGGCCCGCTCAATAATCTTGGATAAAAAAGACAGGTTAGAGACGGGACGATAATTTGTCATGCTCTCGACATCAAGGCCAAGTTTCTTAATTAGGGGCCTAAGCAAAGCACGTTTCTCAGACTGCACAAAATTACTTTCTAAGAAGCATCTATTTATTATGTTGCAGATAAAGTCTGCAGCATGCTCATACACATCAGGCAGTTGTGACATGTTACATGGATCGAGTGAGCAAAATGTTTTATTAAGTTCTCTGATGTAACATTTGACTTTGTTTACATCCAGTGGATGAAATGTTGAAAGCAAATGATCCCCGGTGCACCGTGGCTGGAAGTCAACTGAGTACGCTTCACTAGGAGGACTGCTGTCTAAATCACTTCTTATGCGAGATATCTTACTTGTAAAAAATGAAGCAAAATCAGAAGCCAATTGGACATCAGATAAAGAAGTTGGTTTAACAATTACATTCCTCCGACCAACCAAATTGTTCACAACTGCAGACAATTTTTTTTGATCACCACCACATGAATCAACTTTATTTTGATAATACCTAGCCTTTTGGGCTTTTACAGTGTGAACGACTGCTCTTCTCGCAAAAACATAACGCAAACGAGTTACTTCAGTCCGTTGCAAGCGCCACTCACGCTCTGCCCTTCAACGTTGTCTACGCAAAGAATTAATGGATGGACCATACCACGGAGAATTATCACGTACAGTGATTGTTTTTACTACCTCAGGACAATAATGGTCAAAAATTGACCTGAGCTCGTTGTTGTAAATATCAACCAATTCACCAGAAGAAAGACTTGAAGAATCGATGGAGTTTAAACATTGATCAATTTCAAAACACATCAACTGGCGGTCAACATTGTTGTAATTTCTGAACCTGATGACCTTCTTATATGAAGGGGATTTCGGGACACCAAAACTAAGAGTGATCAGAGCATGATCAGAGATGAGGGGGTCAAATGAGTCAACATCCACATCTGATACGTGCCTGCAACCAACAGGGGACAAGATCAAGTCAAGGACATGTCCTGAGACATGAGTTGGATTACTCACATGATTGAAAAAATTGTTCTGGGTGATCAACTCAAGGAATTCTGAAGAAAATAGTTTTGACTCTGGATTGTCAACCCAATAATTGAAATCACCACAAACAAGAAGTCCTCCAGGTCTAAGAGAAAACCCTTCAAGAAACTGCCCAAACTCCTCCATAAAACCTCGATCTCTGCCCGGATGACCTGGTCGATAGACAATTGCAATTCTAATAGTATTCTGATGGAAATTTATTAATACTTCCATAAATTCAAATGATGATGGGGTCAGGTCTGAGTCAATGAGAGAAACGTTTGCAAGTGCTGCCGAATAGATGAATGCTACGCCTCCTCCCGGATAATCAGCAGCAGGCCTGGGAATACTAATGATAGAATGTGTCTTAGGCAAAGCAATACGAATAATATCGATATCAGACTCATACAACCAGGTTTCAGTCAAGCACAATATGTCAAGCTCGTGCTGATTTAGGGTTTCATTAATATAGTCTATCTTATTACGGATGGAACGAATATTTAAAAGACCCATCCTTAACTGGTTCAATAGGGATGTAGTCAGTTTTTTGAATGGTCAAAATTGGTGTTCTCAATCAATCTATTCCTATGAGAAATCATAATTGGACATTCTCTACTTGAAGCAAAATGGGCAACCACTTGTGACTTTGAATTAGCATCTTGTTGTCTTAAAAGAGGAGCAGCTGATGCATTTGGGAGAATTTCTGTTACTACAGTCCTTAGATTTATGGGCTCCAGCACAAAAGACACATTTAGGTTCATCACTTTTCCTAGAACATCTCTCAAATGTATGACCAAAGCCTTGACAGTGATGACACTGTGTAACCCAGAATCTATCGAAAGCGCGGCATCTTGTAAGATCCACGTAGATGTAATTGCCCTGTTCTACAATGGAGGATCTTACCTCTGGCGACATCTTCAAGACATCAGTTTTGGTGTCATTCTTTGTCCTTGTGAAGAGAAGGTTGAGGGTACAACCCCAATCAACAAGCATCTTAATTTTATTGTTTTTTCTCAGAATATTTGGGATGATGTCAGAGTCATCCAAGGAAGAGGAAAGGCCTGTCACGGTCATTTTAGGCAACATTTTCTTTGGCTCTGATATGCAAAAAGTGCCCTCAGAGCCAAAATGATCAGTCAGCACCCCAGTTGCTTCTCTCTTGGCCTCAGCTGACGGAAACTTCATTACCAGCCCACCAGCCTTGGTCTTAAGGCAGCCGTCAACCGGTACCGAGTTAAGTACGCCTCTGATGTCTTCTGGTCCCATCTGATTTGTCAGGGCAATAGCGCCACTCTCTGGTTTCACAATCAGTACATGCTGACTATGAATGGATTTTTTCTGGCCATGAGCACTAATCTCAATCACGCCCCCAGGCAGATCCTTCCCTCCCCCCACGAGAGACCCACGAACAGCATCCACAAATGACTTGGCCTGATCTTGTGTGACCGCCACAGGTGATGAGACCTTGGTCTCTAGTGCCTCCAGTCTATTTGATACGTCTCTGATTGCTTCAAAGATTGGCCCAATAACTTTATCTTCATAGGTACTCCTTCTTGGTACTACTTCCTCCACCAGCCAAGACCTCGTCTGCTGGTGCAACACACTGGCTACACAGCCAGCGAAAGCCCAGCTGGTGGCTCCTCTTCATGAATGGATAGTCGCCTGCATCCAAATTTTCACAAGCTATATGAATCCACTCGCTGCAGTAGGCGCACTTCAGTGCTTGTGCACTTTCTCCTACAGACCTACTGCAGCGAGGGCACTTGTGTTGTTTACTCCTGATAAAGGAGAACAAAAAAAAACAAAAATGACAACAACAGCAAAACGTATATACAATACTACCCGGGAAAAACCCGGGTAGCGCCGCCCCCGTTTGTGTCACCCTAATTTAGGAGGAAAAAAAGAAAACCGAAGGAAAAAAAAGCACAAAAAAACAGAAATGGAAAAAAAAACAAAAAAACAGGGTGTCTGCGAGGTCACCACGAGCAGGTGGGGTACGACTTGACTACCCTTCTAGGAAAGGTAACCCAAACCGAGGTGCCGCAGAAGTGCTGAGATGGTATTGAAACTTTTCCCAATTCGAGCTTTACAGCAGCAACAAATACGTCACTTAGGCAAGACCTCACTGGTTACGATACTACCAATGCGCAAATAATAATCTATCTATCTATCTATAGCCCGACGCCCTAATCCCGCAAAGGGTGGCCGCAGACAAAACGCCTCCAGGTCACTCTGTCACCCACCATTTGACTCCCCTCCCCCCAACTCACCCCCCCCTCCCTCATATACCTCTCAACTCCATAATAACAGTAATAATAATAAGTACTTAAATAACCCTGTCTCCTACCATTTCACTGATCCCCCCCTCTCATATACCTCTCCATTCCTACCTTATCCTCAGTCTCCTCTTCCTTCTCCCTCAACTCCCTATTCCAAATGAGGAGGATGGTGGACCGTAGGAGAAAGGGAACTTCTGGTTTCTTGTCCAGGCAGCTGGCTGGTATTTATGTGGCAGCTGGTTGGTATTAATTTGGCTTTCTTCTCCCCCCCTGCTCCCTCTCTGTAGGCGGTTTCCATGGCTCAGTCAACTCACACACCTGAAAATATACTACACATTAGTTATTTCCTCTCAAACCTTGATTAACAAAAGTAGCTTGTTGGCAGCAAGAACATTATCATCTGGAGACAACATGAGTTAAATAACTTGGCAATACCAAATGCAAGATGTTTTTAATAATAATTCATCCATCTATCCATCATCCAATCCTACATTGCCCCATGTGGAGCATAGGAGCCCGGGGCTAGGTAATTGGTCCCGACAATTATGATGAGAGTGACCTGCCTCACTCATCCCTGAGTGGCATTACATAAGCAATCAACTCCAACCACCCCTTGGATATAAATCTTCACCGGTTCAATCCAATTGGTACATCACAATTACCCACTAAGTCACCAGGTGCCAAAATTTGGTTATATGGTTACAACCCAGCATAGTAAATGGTTTCCTGGTGCACAGGAAACCATTTGACTTGTCACTCAGTGTAGTCACCCACAGGCTGAAGGAAGGGGAAAGAATGAAGGAAAGAAAGACAGAAGAGGGAATGTAAAGTCACCCGTAGGCAGAAGGACAAGGAAAGAATGAAGGAAAGAAAGACAGAAGAGAATAGAAGGAAAGAAGGATGGAGGAGAGGAAAGGGCAGACACTCGAGAACAGCGCTACATCGAGTGAGTGGATGGTGAGCGCCCCCACCTACCACAAATAATAATAATAGTAATAATAATAACTATCTATCTATCGCCCGACGCCCTAATCCCGCAAAGGGTGGCCGCAGACAAAACGCCTCCAAGTCACTCTGTCACCCACCATTTGACTCCCCTCCCCCCAACTCACCCCCCCCTCCCTCATATACCTCTCAACTCCATCCCTCCATCTCACCCTCGGTCTACCCCTCCCTCTCCCTCCCTCCACCTCACCTACATATACCCTCTTAGTCAGTCTTTCATTCTCCATTCTCTCCACATGTCCAAACCACCTCAGTGTATTTCTCCTAATCTTTTCAACCACATCCACATCTACCCCACAACGTTCCTTCACTTCTTCATTTGTCAACCTGTCCCTCCACGTCACTCCACATGCTCCTCTCAAGTAAATCATTTCCACTGCTCTCACTCTTGACTTGTTCCCCTCTTGCAAGGTCCACGCCTCGCTTCCATACGTCAGGGTAGGGATCACAATACCATCATGCAGAGACTTCTTAACTTCCATACTCACCTCCCTATTTCTCAGCACTGCTTTCAGTGTACTAACAACCTTTCTTCCCTGCTGTACTCTTTCACGTACTTCATCCCCCAAAGTTCCATCCTTACTCATCACACTACCCAAGTACATGAATGCACTCACATTCTCCATATCCTCACCATCTAACCTCACTGCACACTCTGTGACTTCATTCCTCTCAAACACCATAACTTTACTTTTGTTTACATTAACTTTCAGCTTCCTCCTCCTACACACTGTCCCAAATTCATTCACCAAACCTTGCAACTCCCATTCATCTTCACTCAACAACACTGTATCATCAGCAAACAGCAACACCGGAAGCTTCCAAATCTCACCCTCATTCATTAGGGCCACCCCCACATCCACTGCCCTACCTTGCACCTCCTTTACAACCCCATCCATATATATATTAAACAGCCATGGAGACATCACACACCCCTGTTTCAGTCCCACATTGAGATCAAAGAACTCACTCAGCTCACCATCCACTCGCACCGTAGCCCTAGCTCCCTCGTACATACTCTTCACAGCACTCAACAATTTCCCCTCCACTCCATATATTCTTAATACCTTCCACATACCTTGCCTATCTATTCTGTCATAAGCTTTCTCCAAGTCCATGAAGGCAGCATACACTTTCCTTCCCTTCTCTAGATACTTCTCCACTAAACATCTTAGAACAAATATCTGATCTACACACCCTTTTCCCTTCCTAAATCCCCCTTGTTCTTCTCCAACTAGCTCCTCTGTCATATGCCTAACCCTATCAATGAGTTTTCTAACAATATATTTTACCAGTCACACTAAGAAGGCAAATACCCCTATGGTTACCACATACTTCTCTCTCCCCTTTTCCTTTGTACAGAGGAACAATTATACCTGATTTCCAGTCCTCTGGAACCCTTCCCTCTTCCCAAGCCAATCTACACAACTTCCATATCCACTCCACAACAATCTCACACCCATACCTAAGCATTTCACCACACACTCCATCAATTCCTGGGGCCTTTCCCAGCTTAATCTTCTTCATCGCTTCCACTACTTCCGACCTACTGATCTCTTCCTCCCTCCTCTCATCTCTTCTTCTCCCAGCCATTCCCCAACCACTTATACTCACACTGCTCTCACTCTCTACATTCAACAAATCCTCAAAGTGCTCCTTCCATCTCCTCAATTTCTCTCTCTTCTCCACCAACAATCTATAATTCCTATCTTTCACTCCCCTACTATTTCCCCTTTCACACTGCCTTACTTTCTTTACCTTCTTCCAAAACAATTTTTTACTCTCCCTCCATTTCACACTCAGATTCCTCCCAAACTCTTCATCCACTTTCTTCTTACTCTCCTTCACCAGTCTTTTAACCTCCCTTCTCCTGCTCACATATACCTCTCTCTTCTCCCCTACCTCTACTCGCCAACCATTCACCATATGCCTTCTTCTTTTGTTCCACAGCTCGTTTCACCTCATCATTCCACCATGCTGTCCCTTGCACACCCTTGCATATCCTCCTCACTCCACAAACTGCCTCACACGCTGCGCTTATCTCTTCCGTGAATATCTTACATACGTCTTCCACCCCTTCCATCTGCTCTAGCTCATACCTTCCCAATCTTTCTTCCACTATGCTCTTATACTCTGTCCTTTTCTCATTATCTTCCAATTTCTCCACTCTTCTCACAGGAACTGCTTCCTCCTGATAATAATAACTACTTTAAGAATAACGAGAACTACTCTAAGTCTCAATGGCATGCCTAATGGGCCACATCTCCACATATCATTCAAGCCCCTGAAATCCTGATACCACAACACAGGCATAACTATCCACACACATGCATTTCATAAAAACCATCCAATAATCCATCCAACTTTTCAAGTTAAATAAGTGCTGTCAACCCTCATCATGTACTCCCCCATACAAATGTCATCCAATCATCATCTATCTGCTCAGCAAAAAATCAAACACACACCAAAATGAGATACTGGTCTCTGGTTTGAATAAATCTACACTATCTGTTTACCTATAGCAGGACGCCTTAATCCTGTAAGGGGTGGCCACAAACAAATTGCCTCCAAGTCACCCTGTCTCCTGCCATTTCACTGATCCCCCCCTCTCATATACCTCTCCATTCCTACCTTATCCTCAGTCTCCCATTCCTTCTCCCTCAACTCCCTATTCCAAATGAGGAGGATGGTGGACCGTAGGAGAAAGGGAACTTCTGGTTTCCTGTCCAGGCAGCTGGCTGGTATTAACATGGCAGCTGGTTGGTATTAATTTGGCTTTCTTCTCCCCCCCTGCTCCCTCTCTGTAGGCGGTTTCCATGGCTCAGTCAACTCACACACCTGAAAATATACTATACATTAGTTCTTTCCTTTCAAACCTTGATTAACAAAAGTAGCTTGTTGGCAGCAAGAACATTATCATCTGGAGACAACATGAGTTAAATAACTTGTCAATACCAAATGCAAGATGTTTTTAATAATAATTCATCCATCCATCCATCATCCAATCCTACATTGCTCCATGTGGAGCATAGGAGCCCAGGGCTAGGCAACTGGTCCCGACATTTAAGATGAGAGTGACCAGCCTCACTCATCCCTGAGTGGCATTACATAAGCAATCAACCCCAACCACCCCTTAGATATAAATCTTCACCAGCTCAATCCAATTGGAACATCACAATTACCCACTAACCCACCAGGCGCCAAAATCTGGTTATATGGTTACAACCCAGCATAGTAAATGGTTTCCTGATATAGACATAATTTCCATCAGTAACCTTCAGAATGACACCAAGGTGTAATGTACAAAATAATTCGTTATGGAAAAGGTGTTAGGAAATCTCAAGTCACATATAATATGGCCCAAAAGCTTATGACATCTAACCTTCAATCCGATGACCTACCAGTAATGAGGGGGATATGAAGACTAAAGCTCACCCTTTCAATTAGGAAAGTCTGCTTCCTAAATGAATAAAATTGCTTGTCGGTATCCACACTATAATGAACCCCTTCAATACGATGTCTACTAGATTTAATTATTGCAACTACCACGAGATTTTATTCAACTTATGACATCTCAAAACTCTTCACCTTAAGTGGAACTGCCGAGACAGACAAAGAAAGAGACAGACGGAAGCAGAGACTAACAGAGAGACAGAGGCACAGGCAGAGGAAGATTTAGAGGAAGAGAGATTGGATCAGTTGCAAGGACAGGGAAAACTGAGGAGAGGAAATCAGATAAGGAGAAGGGTAGAAGGACAGAGAGAGAGACTGAGACAGAGAGCAGGAGGCAGAGACAGAGAACATGATGCAGAGGTGAGTGCATGCAACTGAATGAGGTAAACGTGAGAGGATGCGGGGTTTGGAAGTGGACGAAATGGAACGATTCTTTCAGTCCAAAATGGAAGAGGCTGAAAGAGTGCGTAGGAAGGGAGCAAGAAAGAGGAAGGAGAAAATAAGTTACTTAATGACCAAGTGTAAGATGGTGAATTGAAGTAGGAAATGCAAATGTGGAAGACAGGAAGACAAAAGATTATTAATGAGAAGCAGTGGAAAATAGTGATTTGAAAGCAGGAAATGCATACATGGAAGGCAAGACAATGCTTGATAGTGTCCTGGTACCAACACAGACGTCAGGCAGTGAAATCTGAACAGTGATAGCGAGGTATACAAAGAATATTTACACTCCCACTATATTTTGCATTCTGAAGTAAGGCGAAGAGCTGTGAAATACAACACTTTCTGTTTAAATTTTAACAATTGAACAGAAGACAGAGCTGTGAAATAAATATGCACCTCACATTTCAAGAAATATATTATATTTTAACTTTTTTTTTAGCATAAACATATATTTTGGCTACTCAGAACTCTCATACACGCTGAAATGTATGGCAATATACTGTTTGGTTTCAGTTTCATGGATGGGAAAGAGTTCGTTACCTTTCTGTTTGACTTAGTTCAGGAAGACAGCTGTTCAGGAGAGGAGCATAAACACCCCAAAGAGGAGAGAGAGAGAGAGAGAGAGAGAGAGAGAGAGAGAGAGAGAGAGAGAGCACAAAAACCAAACACAAAACAGCCAATGAGAACTACAACACTGTGGAAAAAAAAGAGAAAGAAAAAGGAACTCGAGAGCATAAAAACATGTAAGCCTTCGTACATGCAGCTGTCCCTGAACACATAAGGCCACACCGTCCCACACACTACTGCTCTTACACACATGCTGCAGATTCACCTTAGACACTGCTATATTTCCCCCCCCCCCATACACACACACAGACATATTTATTAACATACATATCCAAACCTCCATCCACAAAGGATCACTATGAACTCGGCCATCCCTCCAAACGCAGTGTCCCTCCACGACGCATACACAGGCCCTCCTGCATTCACACAGACAATTCAACACACACACACACACACACAAACTTATACTTGTACAAAGAACCGGCGAAACTTGGACTGTTACACCCGTAGACTTTCAGAGAGCATAATTTCTTATAAAGCGATTTTATGGGCGACCGAAAGTTAGGTTAGGTCACTTTGGGCAGGGTTTGGTCTGATTAGGTAATTTTTGGTTGGGTTGGCTTCAGATCGACTAGATATAGACGGATTAGGTTAGATTGCTTTAGAATACGTCAGTTTTGATATATTTTGGGTTGGGTTCTATTGGGTTGGGTTAGGCTGGGTTAGGTTTCGGTTGGATTAGGTTATTTGAGGCTTGACTGGGTTTCGTTAGGTCGGGTATGGTATGGTTAAGTGAGACTGGATACGATTACGTAGGGTTAGATGCGGTTAGGTTGCGTCAGAATTAGTTAGTTTAGGTATGGGGAGGTTATGTGAGATAGTGAGATTCAATACAATTAGACTGGGTTAGGTGAGGTTAAGTTAGATTAGTTTGGGTTATTTTAGGTTAAATTACGTCACTCGAGGTTAGGCCAGGTTCAGTTCGAGCAAATATGGATAGGTTAGTCGATCACGCATACACAAATAGGGCTCAGAAAACGTTATAAACACAACCCCCTCCTCCCATCTGATTCTGTGACCTACGTCTTGGCTTCAGTCTTTCTCTCCCTATTTCACTCTCTCGTAAAAGTCTTGGTCCCTGTCGAAACGCCTAAATTTACTGCAATGTCAAAGTGGTTTATGCATTGCGGTCTTTTGTTGGTCGGTCCTTCCAAAGTCAAGTATCACACGAGGTGGACGTGGTTTTGTGTGTGTGTGTGTGTGTGTGTGTGTGTGTGTGTGTGTGTGTGTGTGTGTGTGTGTGTGTGTGTGTGTGTGTGTGTGTGTGTGTGTGTGTGTGTGTGTGTGTGTGTGTGTGTGTGTGTGTGTGTGTGTGTGTGTGTGTGCTTCGTGTTCCATGTATTTTCTGTATCTTGTGTTCCGATTTAAGTCTGTTTTATATATTTTGTTTGTGCTTTGTGTTACTGCAGATTTATGTGCTTGAA